>NC_090785.1:3097500-3340000 GCF_040054535.1 Antennarius striatus | reverse complement strand
GCTTCATTTTTGTCTCACCACAAAGACTTGTATTGTTGCTCTCTGTCTCTATTTCTCACCATAAAAATAACTTTCCTCCCTGGATTGGAATTACATCTCGGAATATAAAAGGGAGGCTCTTTTTTTGCCTAAACTGATGACAACAACATGCTTTGCTATCTGTCTGTCTGGACCGGACCGAGACGAAAACGAGGGCTTGATTGACGACAACGGCTGCTTCTGGGAATCAGAGTTTCGGTCATCTCAAACCGTGTTCGTGCGTGTGTGTGTGTGTGTGTGTGTGTATGCGTCAAGAGTGTGTATGTGTGTGTGTGTGCACACGCCAAGACCACAATGGGTGTTTGAATCAGGGGGATGATGTCGTCAAAAACACACTGTTTCTGTAGTCACCACCGCTAAACAGGATTTTCAAGCACACTTGATATCATCTGCATTAAGATGTGAAAATTGTCTTTTTTTTTTCTAAGAAAATCGAAGAAAAAAAGGCTTTATTGAAAAAAAATATTTTTATGTATTTTCACAAAATAGCTTTTAAATAAACTTGCTTACATACCGGTTGGATATAAACATGTCAATGTGTGATGAAGAAAGATAAAATACTAAACAGCTTCTAGTTCCATATTTTTAAAGCCAAATACATAAAGGGGATGAGATGGTGAAATAATGTAATTAATTCCTATTCTACTTTCCTGTATATTTTATTCTTTAACATTTTGGTGTTGATATGAAAAATATGTCAATGCTTGACATTTGGAATCAATCTTTCCATGTTTTTTCTTGTTGGAGTCGGTGCAGCGGTTTTTGCTTTTCTACCTTCGTCTCTTTGTTTGCCTCAGTGCTTTTTTGTTGTTTGTACTTTTTTTTTTTCGGACAAGGACAAGGGTCGTTCTACTTTCAAGAGGAAATTTATCTGTTTACACGCCATGAATGCAAAAGAAAAAAAAAAAAAAAAAAAACAAACACAAAAAAACAAATAAAAAAATAGTATGATATGGTGTTATTGCATCACATTTTGAACTGACATGGAAAAGAGGCATCAACATCCACATGGTTTACGTGGTTGGTTTTGAAATGCCAAATAAGTACGAGTGCCAAATTCTAGTGCCGGTAGTTCTGAGTATAGGCTTATTATAAACAATCACTGTCATCTCAGTGAATGTAAATGAGACATTCTGTAACTTTTGTAACTAGATGTACAGTCGGTGGCATTGACAGTACTAATACAATAGCCTTTTTTTTGCTTTGTTTTCCAGTCTCCATGTATTTGCATTGATCCGACAATGAAGTAGCACCAGTTGCATGTTGTTGACGCAAAATACTACATAAGTTTACTTCATGACTGCCAAACATGCGTTTTCATTCTAATGTTGAAGTTGTGAACTGTTTAAAATTTGAGATACGATGTTAGACATATATACGATATATACATATATACATATATTTTATATAAAGAGTTGAAATCTGAAAAATTATAGCCCCCCCCTTTAATATTGTAAAAGCTACTCTGCTTGGATTAAGAACTAAATTTGGTGTCTCTTTTCAGTTTTTTGTTTTACGGGTTATGCAGTCTCACACTGAGTTGACGATGAAACCGATCCAGACGAGCACTTGTAATTATATGACACGTTTTATTTTTTGATTCTTTTTCTGAATTTGACCGATGAAGAGTCCTCTACTGAATCACAAACGGAGGTTAACCGTACTATTATAATCACTGTTGTTTTTGTAATCAACAAATAGAAACATAGTATACCGTAGTTGCTTATCAATTTCATTGCATATTCAGGCTATTCTCACTGACATTTTGTATATGGAATGTGTGCTAACTTGTTTATTTTTTGGGACTCTTTCTAAATAAAAGTGACTGAACTCTTCTTATCTCTCGGTGTTTGTCTTTTATTTGGAGGACACGCGAACAACACCATCAACAGCATCATCATCATCATCATCATCATCATCATCATCATCATCATCATCATCATCATCCTGTCGGCTAGAGACGAAGCTCCAGTGCGGCCTTACGAGTGTCAGTCAGATGAGCGATGAGGTGCGTTTAGTCCACCTCATCCTGCTGAGAGATAACGAAGGCCTCTATGAAGATGCTTGAATTCCATCTGCTCTGTAAAGATAATCCCTATTTTCTCCCATGCATGCCGCATGCCGTCACACCTTGACGCTAATGACATCAAATTAACTGTAAGTTATCAATCAAGGACAGAAGGTCTAGAAAATGACCCCAAATTTATTAAATTCACAACTTTGTGCCTTTTTTTTAATTTATCAGTGCATAATCATAGGCAACTACATCATAACGTCCTCTATCATACATACATATATATATATATATATATATATATGTATATATATATATATACATATATATATATATAATTTATATATATAATTTTTATATATATATATAATTTATATATATATAATTTTTTTAAAAGTGAAGTGACTTGCTCTATTAATTATCCTTTAAGTGAAAATGATTTGTTGAAGTTAAATCCCCCCAGGAGCAAAGCTATCATTCTACTAATCAGTCCCACCACCGTTGTGTAATCAAGTGTGCTTATGGGCCATTAGTTCAGCCAATCACATCTCAGAGGGATGGTTAACCAAAATGAATCTTTACTCATGTGAGCAATAAGTCTTGGAGGTGCCCCCTCTCCCCCCCCCCTCACCCTGTCTCTCGTTCTCTTTCCCTCGGGGGCCCCGCTGGTCATCAATGGATGCGCTGATAGGATCCTCCTCGGGGCCGAAGTTAATCATGACAGAGGGCACAAAAGGAATGGCCTGAATCTGCCACCTCATATAGGAGACATCAATAGCAGAGTCAGGGCGATGTTTCATCCCCAGGTTTATTAACTCAGGCCTGAGTGCACGCCTCGGCCTCATTACAATGCAGCAAAAGGCAGAAAATTGCCAACACAGCAATGATGGGACAGATTTCTTCTCGCTGCTTGTGAACAGAAATGATAACAGATTTCCATTAACGGGTTGTGATAAATATTAAAGCGCTGAAATATGTCTATTTTTTTTTTTTTTTTTTTGCAAATTGTCTGTCATACTTTTCTCTCTTTTAAATTTCAAAACCAATGTATATTTAGTATTTCTTTGTTATTTTCTGTTTCAAAGAGGGCATTTGAGGTTAGCGCTGGAAAATCTTGAGCTAAATGCAACCACAATGCATCGAAGGTGACGATAAACGTGACATTAATGTTGACTGGTTCACTCATCTGTAAAGTCAGTGAAGCATGGAGCCTATTATTAGCATGATTGATGTCAAAAAGCATTTCACAACATCTGCAGCTAAAATGAAGACAGCTCTGCCTTCCCATAGAGAGGCTCAGGTTTCCCGTCACGAGGATGAGGAGGATGAGGGTAGCCGTGTCCGATCGTCTTCAACAAACTCCTCATCTCGTGAGACGTCGATGCTGAAAAGGATCTGATTGATCGACACCCCCAGGGACTCAAACCACATCAGCAAAAGGGATCTTTGATACAGTAGAACTAACGGCGCGGTGGGTTTTGACACTACGACCGGCGCATTTTGAGTCCGACTTGAAAATGTCGTTAGAAATAGTCGGAATTGACGGCGAACGATTGGCCTTTTGGAGTTAATTGAACCTGCTCGAAACCAGTCGATTATCTTAATGTCAGGTAGAACATGAACAGGCATCAAGCAGGCCAGGAGTCATAGCATTAGTAGTAAAGTGTTATAATCAGATGTAGTTCAGCTGAGGCGCGCCTTTTAAAACCAATGACATTTCCAATGCAGACGTGACATTTTCAATTAATTTCTGCTCCCATTATGTCAGCCGGCGCTGAGGCAGCTCGTTGACGTTTATTTCTTTCATTCCTCTATTTGGACAAAAAGGTGATTATTTCACAGGAAGTAGTTCAAGTGATCAGAAACTGAGAGCGAAGAGGAGCGACATGTTTCTGATGAGACCGAGCTAGTGGGTGGTGTTTTATGCTGTGAAACAGTTATCCTCCCGGCTGGGGTTGTCATAGCAACAGTGTTAGCTGGGTTTCTCTTGTTCCAGTACAGCGTGTCATCCCTGTAGCGCGAGGAACGGGGAGGGGGTGGGGGGTAGGGACTGCTCTTCCATGCATGCCACCATTTTAATTCACCCCATGAGAATAAAACAAACAGCTGTTGTAGTTTTTATACGAGCGAAGGAGGTCGTCACGTGAAAAAGGGCAAGCGAACAAACTGCCGGCCTGTCTTTAGAAGGAGTTCTGCACATTATATCAGTGAAAGATGACGGCAAACTGTTGTTTTGTTCTGTCCTCAATCGCTGCAACCACGCCGGAAGTGTGTAAACGGCTCTGAGGTGGCGTTTCTCCTCCACATGTCACTATTCAGCCGACTCAGACATTCACACTTTGATGATCACATCCATTCAATTAATGAGTTTCCTCTGCGGTGAGACAGGTTAAGGACTGTATGTGCAATCAATCACGTGTGTGTGTGTGTGTGTGTGTGTGTGTGTGTGTGTGTGTGTGTGTGTGTAGATTTTAAAGTAGATTTTTTAAGCCAACCAATACAAAACCAAAAACACTCATCGAACCAAACAGTTGGATCCGTTCTCTCAGTGTATTGGAGGGGAATGTTCTCTTCTGCCCTTTAGTGAACCTTCGAAGGAGGCTCTCAGAAATCAGATATTGCATGTGGACATGCACAAATGTTTGATTTGTTTGATTTTATAATATAAAAATTGTTTCTTAAGTTTTGTTTTGGAAAAATTTACATTGGTAAATCACTGTTCAAACTAGAGGAAAAGGAAGAGGTGACCCAAGGAAAGTACAAAAAACATTTTCCTTTGAGAGACATTGAACTCGATGTTCTTTTTGTCCAGTTGCAAGAAGAAAACATTTTCATTTAATTCTTCTCAGTAGTTTTCAGGATTTTGTGGCAACAAAATACGTTTTACTAGCAAAAATATGATCATTTATGGACCATAATTCAACATATTTTGTGTTAAAAAAGTTTATTCTAATTTAACCAAGAAGAAGAAGCAACAAACTTTGCTATGCTATCAAACAGTCGCTGAAGTTTAAAGTAATTTGTAATTTAAATCCAGTTCACTTTTATTCAAACACATTTATTTCTTCCTGCTAGTCACCAATTTGAATATTTTTTTTTATATTACATGAGCTGGATCTGGAATGTTGATGTCAGCCACTGATGCTGCCTTTGCTTTGAGATTTCACATTAAAAAAAAAAAATCAATTTCATTCACAATGAAATGAAAATATGCGGTACCAGAGGTCAGGGGCATTCTGCTTAGAAATTGCACTCATTTGGTTTCCAATGATGGATCCTCCACGTCTGCTGAAGGCCACTGAGATGAAACCTTTCATTGCACCGTGTTGCCCTGAATTATGTAGCCTGTGAAGATTGCAGAGTGTGAATGGCGCCTCTCATCTATGCATGAGCAAAATCTGACTTTTGATCGACAGCTGAGTGTTTGCATATGTGAATATGTGGCCGAAGGACACGTGTTTACGTGTGTGATTGCTACAGCGCCTCTGTAACAGCGAGGACCACCCAGAAAAGACTCACGACCTTATACAGGACGGATGGATGGATGGACGGTGTTTCTACCAACAAACTCCTCACCAGGCTGCCATCTATGTTCTCAACCTCAGAGGGAGGCCCATTGATTTTCCTTCAGGGGATTCTAATTCAGTCAGGGAGAAAACCTTAGCTGCATCGATGAAGTTAAAAAAAAAAAAAAGGGTAGTTTGGGGATCCTGAATGAAGATGTTCGAATTCCCATGAAACATTTAAGCAAAATGCTTATTCATAATGGTCATGATTCAGAAAAAATTCTCCAGCATGATTGTATATATGGCTCACAAAACTTCAGATGGCGATAAACCCTGGTGTCAGATTGATGTTGTATGTCATGAACGATGATAAAACGTGCTCATGAGTAAATTATTGGCCCGATCCAGCGCTTGGCTCCCTTTCCCTGGTGTTTCTCCTGGTCTTCCTACCTTTGTGTTCTACAATTTGTCTCTTGTCAATGATGAATATGTCTCTCTGCACCTCCTCCTGATGGCACCAGTCAGCCAACCTGTGTGACATTGTTTTTTCTTAGATTTTAGATTTCTTAGATTTATCATCCTTCGCCCTTCTTCACTGGTAGTCAGTGACAACTCCATTTTCTGGCCCGGCGAACAAGATCTCACCCATCGGCGTGGATTTCTGAGAGATGGATGTAATTCCCTTGAAAACATAAGGAGGTATCTGGGGAAGGAAAAGACCAAGAGGAGGGGACAGATGGGGGGATACTTTTCAAGCTTCCATCAAAAGTTAGCTCCAGAAACCACCAAAGAGAAGTTCCCATGTAGGATACGTTTGAACTTCTCCAAGCGAGAGGAACTTTTTATACATGTGATTGTCATTTGGTAACCATGGCAACACATACTGACACAAGTGAGCACTATTGATGTCATCAGGCAGTGAAAGCAAAAGCGTGTCTTCCTCGTTTTGTTCTTCACTCCGTACAGGCTGTCACGTAACGATGCTCATAATTCCTCAATAATCAGTTTTTTTCTTGACCTCTTTGTGTCAACAAGCAAAAAAATAAAATAAAATTCCGGTAGATGATTGCAGAATTTGTTGTAATTTACAGAATTTGATTGTTCCATGTGGAGCTATCCGTTGCTGACATACAACGATGACATCAAAGGTTGATATCAAACCTTCTTTTTCTGTGAAGAAGAATAAAACCAGAATCCAAAATTGGTCAAACATTTAATTTAATTTCTTTATCATTACAAGAACACTATTACCTCCTTATATGGAGGTAATAGTGTTTCACTGCGTCTCCAACCCACACAAATAACCCGAAAATACCAATGAGCTCTGTTCCCTAAGGGCTCGACTTTGAAGCTTCCCTGTGACATCCAAACATTCATATTGCATAATAAAGATAACCCAGAGTGCAAAATAGCCCCACCTTGTGTGAAGCCTGGCACACAGATATTATATTTGTCGGCCTGACACGCCATCCTCTCAAAATCCACAAACACACACATGCACGCATTCCCCAGAGGGTGATGGATCTCGGCTGCAGTGGTCCTCTGTCAGACTGTAATAAGGCTTTCCATGCCTGCGGCCCTCGTGAATTTCGTCCCTGATCCATCAAACCCCATGCAAAGGTGTCACAACCTATTAGCGAGGAGGCCCAGAGGCCTCTCCTGTCAATATTATGTTTACGCTCCTTGCACCAGATAAACTTCATCCATCTACCGTTCTCAGAAACAACCAAGATGTGGTGCAATCTGCCCCAGCCCTGTCGTTAAGATGGAATAGAATTTGTCATTTGAGTGACATCCCATTGATTACCAAGAGTGACAATGCACCAAATGACAATGCCGGGAAATAAGAGAGCATTTATTGTGAAGATGCTTCACAGATGCAGACAAGGAGTGTGTTTTTTGGGGGGGTTTTAGTTACAGACAGACACCCAGTTGGGATGTGATGGGGGAAAAAAAAGATCCACGTCGAAATCGATGTTTAAAGCGAATGCCACAGATCTGAAGCAGTCTGAGCAGACTGGCTGTTCTCGCTGTGGAGGTGGACAGATTGTGACGACAGGTGCTCCTCAGCAGTTTTCTGTTACCCCCACCACCACCACCCACCACCCCCGCATTAGTCCTCATCTAACAGCAGCTCTCTTTACGGCAGCATTAGACTTCTTCTCTTTGATCAGTCTCTATCCACATCTCCTACAAATACAACCTGCAGAATTAAACCCAGGATTTATCTGATCATTTCCTAAAGCCAACCAAGTATATGTGTGTGTGTGTGTGTGTGTGTGTGTGTGTGTGTGTGTGTGTGTGTGTGTGTGTGTGTGTGTGTGTGTGTGTGTGTGTGTGTGTGTGTGTGTGTGTGTGTGTGTGTGTATATATATATATACACACATATATATATATATAATATAATTTTATTTTAGAAGAGAAGTCAAGTCATTCCCTTTTATGATGTTACACGTGAACGACAATGACACTACCCTGGGAGTCCCCCTCGACGAAAGGCAATGTCCTTTTCCAGTTCATAACATATTGCAGGCGGTTACAGGAAACCATTAGTGGCACACGATGACCGCATCTCTTGCGTTATGCATGCAGGATCTCAGTAGTTGTATCTCCGTTTCGTGGATAGGGAACAGCCTCAGTAGGGATCGATAAAACATTTCTGAGCAATAACAAAGAGCTACAAGCAGTGTGGCCAGTTACCCTCTCACTACCAATCATTGAATTGTTCCATCTACCATTGATCCCTGGTAGTCTTGGAAATCACTAGTGTCATTATGTGGCTGGATGAGCAAAGATTGCCATGGCGTTTATAGGAAAGGAAGGTCAGGGAGAGCAGACGGGAACGACTGTGCTGCATTATTTAAAAAAAAAAAAAAATTTCAGATCCATCTTTATCAAGATCTTTATTGTTGTGTCGTTCGATACATGGAACAGGATGGATTTTTTTTTTTTTTTTTGCGTAGTTCCACATGGTTTATGCACCCTGCACCTATGACCTTAATAGTCCCAGTGCTGACGACATAGCGGGACTACCGGGCGCTATGTCGACAAGTTTACTTGATGGCGCCGTGTTCCTGTTTTCAATTAAAGCCCTTTGCTTATGGGGATGATGGACAGCTTTGGGTATCAGTATGAATATTGTACAACGTGGTCCAAATTGAAAATACCCATTGTGTTTGCATGTTAATAATTTAACCCAAGAAAATCATTCTACTGCTGGAAATGTATTCTACAGTTATATTAAAATGTAATTCTATTGTGTACAAAGGTTCTGAATGCTTGTGTTGATGCAATGGTTTTTTTTTTTTTAAGTGTCAAGTTCTTTGTAAAAACAGTTGATCAAGCAAATGGAGAGTAAACCAGGATTTTAACCACCTGCCTCAATGCAGTTGAAAACTTATATCTACGGGGACTACATTTCCCATGAGCATTGCAGCATTCTACCTTCAGTTGAATGACCAAACAATGTTGAGATCATTAGCTTTTATTTTATTTTATTTTCTATAGTCACCCATATCTGCAAAATTCCTCCACAAAACAGACTAGAAAAGACTAATAGTGGATATCGTTGTCCTCTTGCTGATAGCCTTGTTGGCTAACGTAGAGCATTCGAAGGAATCGACATTAAATCCAAACTTTCATAACCTGTTAAACCTCATTTTAACCACTTTAATAAAATTCTACTTTCCTGGTATTAAAGGTTAAATAAATTCTTCTTCAGAACTGACAGTGATCTTTGACAGTAACTCATTTAAAAAGCAGGTAAGCGTATTACAGCTGGCCTATCTGAACCTCTGGATTATTGCCCATTGTTGGAGGTGGAGTACAATGGAACCAAAGGGATGTTAAAATATGAATGTTTGGCTGAAAGCATTCTAATTCAAAACATCTGATACTGATGTTTTCAATAAGAAATATAATAGGATTTCAATCATCTTTGTTGGGTATCATATCTGCATCGAACCTCCTTTATGATGGCCATATCTCATTTCTCGACTTTCTATTGTCTGACTGTAATGTTTGAGAAATTAGAGCAGCTTTGGTGAATCTCATGCAGGTTACCAAAGTAAAAAACTTTCCAAAAAAGAATAATAGTAAAAAAATATATATATATCCAATTACTCCAGCCATTATTACGCTAAATACAGTATTACTATTGCCTAAGATTTACCAGAAACAATCACCGATGTCACATATTACGAGAAGGAATATACATGTTGGTTTTGAGTGTTTTGTGTTAATACAGAAGCTGTATTCTTCTGTCACTTTTTCCTATTGTCCATTTTTTTAATTTCCCCTCGGATTACATTCACTTTAGGGGCGATGCAACTCCCTAATTTAGTAATACAATATTTTTACCCTTATGAAACACAATTGTGGCTCTTCAGACATGAAATATAATTAAACATATCTAGATAGGCTCCAGCTAAACCGGTGACAGAAAATGGATGGGTGGATCTTCGACCCCAGATGCCAATCCTTCAGCAAAATCAAACTCTCATCTGAGATTTCATGTCACACACCCCTCCAGTGATAGGCCTGTACACTGGGTCCATGCCCCCCCCCCCCTTTCAGGATGGACAGAAGCATCAACATTAAAAAAGTATGAGCAGCCAAACACCCAGAGGGGCCACAATATGGAACTGAATCACTCTGATTTCCAGCCGGCGGATTAAAAATAAATTGTGTCTAAAATATTCAAGGGGACGTTATTATTGCAGCTTTGCAGTTCCCTTCCTCTGCCGAGCAGTTCCACGGTCGAGCTGCTTTGCCTGCCTGGGGTTTTGGGTTCATCCAGGCATCCATAAAGAAAAAAGAAAAAAAAAGCACTGGAAAAACAGGATTAAGGGGGGGATAGAGCAATAAGAAGAGAGAATGAGAGAGGAGGGGAGGGGGGGCTCCAGACATCCAGATGATCTACAAGTTGCAGGGTGATGGTCAGATATCATCACTGGATTAGCATGCAGCATCTGTGTAGCATTTGTCTGCTAACAGAGATATAAAATCCTATCTCCTGTATGACCCCCCCCGCCCCCATCACACAGCCTCTCTGAAAGGAAAGCAATAATGTTGTGATGTATATTTCATCACCTGTTTCTCCATTCAACATTAATGCATCGCTTTAGTAACGCCGCACACACCTGCTCCCGTGGCAGAAAAGTTGTGTGTCTTGCGTTTTCTTACCGTCAACACCCACTCTGTCACCATAAATCACGGCTGCACCCACTCCCCATCTGCATACACCACCAGCAGCAGAGGTCCCGGTCGGTCACTTACCTCGTCAGCCGTGAAAGCATTTCATGAATATCAGCTTTAATTGTTAACACAATGCAGACGACACTTTGGTGAATAAGTGTGTGCAGCAGCGTGCGTCGCTTTCATTCTGGACCGGCCTTGGAAACCCTTGTGTGAATTTGAAGGATGTGTTTTCTACTCACTGCACAGGGAATGAGTCCAAATGGCTCATCGCTATCAATCAAATCCCATGTTTGTGTTGGTCTTTTGTGCAAATAAAGTTTTTTTATGTCAGAGAGGCGAGCAGTTTTGCAGACATCTAGTGTGTTATTATATTTTAATAACAGATACAATAAGCATTATAATAGTTTAGAAAGTATATACATAGTGTTTGCCATGTACTTATGCTTGTCCTGTAGTGTTTGATTAATGTTAAAATATACATTCTATCTAACTTTGTGATGTCTGTGTCCTTGAGGGTGCTGTGTGATAGTTGGTAATTATGTTTTAGATGGTTTATTCCGTTTTAAGGAATAGTATTCATGTAATTTGGTGTCATAGACATTAAAGCCCTTTTATTTTTACCTGCTAAACATATACTCAGCATTTTCAGGCAGGAAAGCTGACAGTTTGAGCATCTAATAATAGTTTTATTCTAATAATTCGTTTTTTTGGCTTCTGTGACCTTCTACATTCTACCTAGTTAGTTTGTCGTCTGTTTCTTGCACAATTGAAATGTTCTGTTAAGTGAAATAATCACTGAGAAAATGAATCATCCTTTCCTAAATGCTGAGAGTAATGACTTCTGCACACAGTGTTCAGGCTCATCTCCATGAATGATGGTGGCATTTCTGCTTTCTGTACTTGAAAAGCAGTGACAGGTATTACAGTACAACTCATTTTTTAAACATATATAAGCAAACAAAAGGAAGCCTACAGTCACAACAATGCTTGATATGAGTGGCAGTTTAGAAAAATATTAGGTTATTATTATTATTGTAATTATTATTGTTGTAATTATTATTATTATTATTGTAATTATTATTATTGCTGTTGTTGTTATTGTTGTTGTTAGTAGTAGTAGTAGCAGTAATAGTAAAGAGTAGTAAAAAATAGTAATAAATAATAATAAATTAAATACTGCTACTAATAATAATACTAATAAAAACAATAAATAAATGAATACATACATACATAAATACTTATCATAGTCATTACAAGTTATTACATCTATTTTTTATTTTTTATTTTTTTGGGGGGGGGGTTGATCCAATCAGCTTCCCTTGTCTCCGGGCAGACTGGAACTCTCCCACCTTTGCTTCGCCTCACCTGATCGGATGACTCCACTCAGACAGCTCTATCCATCTCTATAAAGGCAACGCCCTCACCATCGTCCTTGAACTGAAGGTCTGGTTTCTTACGGAGCAGAACGGCCACACATGACCGTCACTTCTCACATGGAACCTCATCGGACATTCAAAACAGCCTCTTCTTCTCCATGACCTGCAGCGCAGCACTGTTAATCTCAGGCTGCAACACCACTGGTCCTTCCCAGAGCTCCATCTCATCCAACATCCACCCCTTTAAAATAGAGGTGGGGCCATGTGTGTGTGACAGCTGTGTGTGTGTGTTGGTCTGTGTGTTTGTGGGTTCATACGCGCCATCTGCTCCAGCCATGCAGATCGGCGGTGGATGTTCCAGGGGTGAGATGAGAAGGGCTGCAGCAGATGTGCTGGAGGAGGTGGGCCAACATTGACCGAGGGAGTCGAGGTAGATAACCGAAAGAGATGTGTCTCAACTCATTAGCAGGAAACAGTGCTTTTATATTTTAATCAATATTTTCTCAACGTCCTTAAAAGTATCACCTCCAAAATGATTTGAAAACTTTGACTCTGAAAAACTTTCTGCTACAGAGTTTTAAAGATTAACGCTCGCCAAGTAAATGTCAAAGTCACAAAAGTCACTCACTGGGGGGTGCTAATCCCTAACATTAAAACTGAGCTCTTAACTGGCATCATTTTTTTTCATTTATTTACCCCTACAGATTACTTAGGGTCACCAGTTCCCTTCTACTGTATGGTAGGAGGAACCTGGAGAACCCAGAGAGAACCCAGGAAGTTCTAGCACCTTGGCTAGAAACTAGCTTGAAATTTAAAAAGGGTGACTCCAGAGTATTCAGGATTTTCTGAGAAGCTTTCATGCATGAAGAGGATTAACAACCCACCACTTTATGCAACAGTAATTACCTGAAGTTCACTTTCAGCGAACCCAGAGTGGCAAAGAAGCCACCAACGCTGGAACACTTCACAAGGTCGCCCTTCAGTCTCTGAACAACGACCACAGATGTGTTTAGATTACAGTGTCACCGATTGAACCTCTACATATAAAAAGTTATGACTTCATCATTTCATCCCATTAGACATTTGTGTCACAATTACCAGACATAAATTCTTGGGAATTGGCTAAGAATGGGTTTTGTGAGGTCACGGTGACTTTGACCAACAAAATGTAATCGCTCTTGAGTGCAGGTGGACAATTGTGCCAAATTTGAAGACATTTTCTTCACGGCTTTCTTGAGATATCACATTAAGAGGAATGGGATGTGAGAACGCGCGTCCTCAGACCAGAGGATTCGCTGGCGATGTATTAAAATCATGAATGAATGTGTGAATGAATGTTGAGTTCATGTTTGCATCACTTGTAGCACGATCGACATTCAAAACACATCCTGAAAAATGTGACCTTCCTCTGTTTTGGAGTGTGGAACAGGAAGCAAATCATGTATTTTAATCCTGTTTGACCCACCCCCCCCAAAAAAAAAAAAAAAAATCCCATAAAACTCAAATATTTGACAAGTTGTTTACTTTGTAAAAAAAAAAAAAAAGCTGTTAAGACTTTTAGCAGTGACAATAAATTATGGGCTAAGGATTTGACTTCCTGACTAAAAAAAAGCATCTTCTTCCTGTCAACGCTCCACTGCCCAACAAAATAAGTCATCATTTCCTCTGCCAAAGACGTTCAAACATCATCATCTTTGTGGAGTTGTTGTTTTTAACAGAAGATGGAGTCAATCCTGCAAAAAAAAAAAAAAAAAAAGGAGGTTTTCAAAAAGCTTTCTGTGAAACTTCAATCATCCTGCTGTCTGCTGAGATTAGATTCATTCTTTTTTGAGGGGGTTTGGTTTTTGTTTTGGTTTTTTTGGAGGGAAGAAGGGCTGAGCCTCAGGTGAAAATGTTTAATCAGCTTTTGCACTCACGTGGAGATAAAGTCGTTTGTCGAGCGTGGCGGGAGTCGGGGTGGGCGGGTCTGCGTTAGACTGCTATCACAAATCAATGCATCCTTTCTATTTGAGTCGACAATGAGGCTTTTCTGCATGAGGGGGTTTCCCCCCCTCATCTGACTCACGGGGGATCTTTGTTTGAGACGGAACAATTGGATTCTCCACTCTACATGCCTCTATTACTATGTATTTACAGTATTTTATACTTTGAGTGTCGTTAGTATCACTGAAATTTTGTCGTCAAAGTTGTTTAAAGACTTTTGAATGAAAAAAATAATTATTTTGAGTGCAATTTCCAGAGAAATCTTCCAGTGTCCCCCCCTGTCTTCTGTATCCTGGGTTCGTTCCCACTCAATCCACTCATTCCGTTCACCTGTGTTGCTGCAGCCACCTGCCTCCCATCTCTAATCAGGCTCCGCCTACTTAAACTCAGCTCAGACCTCAGTTTGCTGCCAGGTTGTCGCCCACCCTTCCCACTCTTCAGATTTCTTGGCCCTTTTTGAGATTTTGTGTATTTCCTGGATTTTTGCCTGACATTTTGCTTGTTGATCTGTACTGCTCGACCATCGGTCCTCCAAAGCAGAACCTGTCGCTCCATTATTGATTTTATCACTTGATTTTATTAAAGTTGACAATCTACTGAACCAGGAAACTGCAAGATGTTTGAAGTTGTATCCAGACGTAGAACGTTTACTCATCTTCAATATTATTTCACATGAAAACTTTATTTGTTCAAAGGATAACTCGACTGCAGCTCATTTAGACCATTCTCCTTTCTCTGCCTACACATTTTGCAGCTTGGATTTTCTTCTCATGAAACTATTTTATGAAAGTCTGCAGCCCAGCACAGACAAGAGAACAGAAAAAGTCATTATTATTAGGATAATTATCCTTGCTGGGGGAACAAAAACATGATTGCTAGGTAATAAAGGCGAATAGGCCTGCTAACAAATACTGGCCACTGGCCAGTTATTAGTCAGCAATGTGTCTGTAGCGCTTCATCATCCATAATGGTTTTAGATGATCGTCTTTTCTGGACAAAAATGAAGTTGATGCCAATTTAACAACAGAGCAATATTTTAACAACATCCTGTACTGCACACATTGTTCTTTACATTTCTTTTTTTTTTGTGGTATTTTTGTATAATAATGTAATTTAACAAAGGAACAGATGTCTGTGTCATTTTAAACAACATCATGCAGCAACCTGTGCTGCACGAACAGGAAGCTGGAAAATCTCTTTGACATTACCTGAAAAAAGAATGTTGATGTTCTGACATGACATGGGGGATGGAGGCAGATTCTTCACTGTAGTTCACACTTACTTACTTTAGAGCACTTTGTCTAGGGATGACGATGAAGCCGTCTGACATCTCTCAGATCTAAGTTTAAAAAAAAAAAAATTGCCATTAAGTTTCTTTTTATTATACAAACCTCTTCTGACATCTTCTCAGACTTCAAATAGTCTTCAAAGCACTTATTTTGGGGATATTAAGCCAACATTATGCTTTTATATCTAATTTTCCGGGTTCAGTTTAAACCCCTCAAGACTCAGAACAAGTATGCCTGAATGTGTGAGTTTAGTATTCGGGTATTAAGTCTTCATTTCATGGAGGTTCTATGCCACATTTTACACTCACGGATCATTTATTTTCTGACATTTGACGAGTATCTTCTACCTTGCTTTCCGTCTCTTTCTGAATTCTCCAACAACTTCCTGTCCCCTCATGACATCAGACTACAAACCCTCCACGTAAATCCTAATTCCTCCTCAATAGCCGCTGTGTGTTGGATTCACCTCTGGTGCACCAAGGGGGATTATGGTAAATGGAGTTGCCCAATAGCTTGTGCTGATCTTTCTGTGTGGTTTCAGCTGAGGTTTATTGTGCGATTGCAGCTAGAAGCAATGAAAAGAGATTATATTTTTGGGAAAGGAAGTGTTTCTCTAGACTGACACCTGAAAGAAAATGTCTGTTTTGATTTTTGAGGTGATTTGTTCTGATGTATGATCAGACTCGTTTGTGTCGCGTTCGAAGAAAGCAGACGAAAAAGCATAATTGACGAGCGCTTTCATTCTGTCGCAGACATTATTCAAATTAGCAATTTACATTTTTTGATTTTTGTTTTTTTGTCATAAAGTGTGTTTTTTTTTGTTTTTTTTAGTTCCAATAAGAACCAATGAAAAACATCCGCTCAGCAAGACAATTTGTTTAAATTGGCATTTTTTACAGAAATAGAGATATAGAAACATAGAATAGTAGAAGTTCTAGTAGTAGTAGCGCCAGTAGAAGTGTTTTTAACTGTAATTGAGTTATAGGCCTTCACATTGCACGAACAATAAATCCAACTTGCTCGGACAGTAACGTAACATCTGCATGGTTGTATGGCACACTTTGCCTTGCAGGACGTTTCTGGAAGCCCTTTGATAAAAAGAGCACAAAGGTGCCGATCCAGATTGATGTTTAAAGCCGCTCCATTCAGCCAGAATACGCAGCCATGCGTTCACTCATAATCTGTCACTGTCTCTTTCTGTCGCATTTAGAAAGCCAAGATAAGACCTCTGCGATGCTGAACGACTGCCAGAAGCACAGTTCGCTGTCAGCAGGCGTTCAGCTTCGTCACCGACCGGCTTTGGTTCGAGTGTTACCCAAAGATGCGTGACGTTGTCTTTTTCTTGTTCGTATCTATTGTCTGTTTCAGTTATTTCAGGAGCTGTTTTTGCTTTTTTTACTCAAACAAACCAAATCTGTTTGGTTTCAGCTGTGGCTGAGAATCCGGTGTCAACTTCTTCTTCTTGATTTCCAAAGACAGTCTGTTTTATGCTTTGTAATTGAATGTAATTCTCTCCTGGAACTGAAAGTCTGATCTTTGACTCGGCGCCACGGATGAGCGAACATACCAGCTGGTACGAAGCTAACCCTCAGAAATTTTCTAAAACTCAAAGTCTGCCTCAACGATTATGATATTTTCCCTTTGCGATATCTCTTATCTTAGATGAAGATACATTAAATCTCGGGCCATGGCTACCATCTGGTTGATAAGCGTTTCCGACAGCAACAGAAACATGACGGGCAAAATAAAAATGAGAGATGGGAATCAGGGAGTGCTAAGAGATAATGCGTCTGGCGGTAATTTCCATTTAGGTTCGCCCTGGGCGTTATCCTGCTTGTACCACGGTCAGGAAACGGAAACCCATTCCCTCGGTAACTCCTTGGGGGTTTGACTCATACCTGAGATATCACGCACCTCCCATCGGGTTCACCTATAAATATGACAAACCTCAGATATGAAGAGACAGCTCTAGTCAGATCCCAACCCTTTAGCTCCCACTAATATCAGAATTGAACAAGGTGGCTTTTAGCTATTTCATGTCATGAACAAATGCCTCTGAATTAATTCAGTCTATGAAGTATTAATGAGTTCAGAAGGGCAGTGCAGGTAATAGATGGAGCCATGGATGTGTAGGCTCTTTTTATGCAATTTTTCTAACGTTGAGATAACAATTGTGAGGAATTAATAGACGCCCTGCAGCCAATTAAAAAAACCAAGGCCGTGATAAAAATGAAAAATCTAATCTTGTGTCAAAATATCAAACCGCATCCGAGCAGGAATCTTAATTTCTCTGTTTGTGATTTAATTAAAAGAAAAAACATGAGAAGCAGGAAGTGGCTTCAAGGCTCTCGAAGTCAGAGGACGGCTGCGGTGAGAAGCCAGCGTTCGTTGCGATGGCGAAGGCGGCTTTTGTTTTTCGAGGAGAAGAGAGAGAAGACATTCTAAAAGACGATGAAACCACTGCTTTCAACAGAAAGGCAGGGGGGGGGGAGCCAAGGCATTCAGCATTTAGCATTCACTAAAGCCCGATGGCATTGCTCTAAAGACCTCCTATGAAAAGGGACTTGTTAAATGAACTGCCTCACTTTTAATTATAGAGGATTCACTCAGAAATCCTTGGCAGAGCCACCGTCCCTACCAGAGAAACAAGAAAAAAAGGTTCCCAGCAAAGCCGCTGCTGAGCTCTTTTGTTGTTGACCTGGTTTGACTTCCTTTTGTTTTTCAAAAGCAGGAAGTTCAGAATGTTAAAACAGAGGAAAAAAAGTTCTTCACCCACGGCGAAAACAAGACTTTGCATATTTGACCAGGCAGGGATTGTAGTAACAATAACAGCAAAGTGTGTAGCAAAACATATTTATGTACAACCTTGAAGAAACAGAAAAATAAAGGATAAATTTGCTGTATTTATTACAAGAACATAACATCGTTGTCAATACAGGTTTGCAGATTAGTAATTAATCTGGAAGAACTAGAGGAAGTGCAGAATATTCTGTTTCCTGTTACGGTTGATTGACTGTTCAAAGCTGATTGGTAGAAATATATATAGTACTTAGAAATACATATAACATAGATAACACTTTACATAAAATGCAAATACATGGAGACAGCTGGAAGTTTTTCTTTTCTCTTTCTTTTTATGTTGCCATGGTGATGAGGAGGTCACATTTCTGACTCCTCCTCCCGGATCCGCGTCCTTCACATTCAAGCAGAGTTTTGTATAAAAACTGAACGCCGTAGATGCAGTTCGACTTTCTCTGAGAAAATAAAATCCTCCTGGAGAACCGTGTGCCATCCCTTCTGATTAAAACTTCAGTTCATCGGTTCCAGACTATGACCCCCCCACACACACACACACACACAATGAAGGACATATAAAAACCAGAGAGTCTGACGTTGAAACAGCTGCAGTCAGAAAAAAGGGTGGATCTTTCATCCTGTTCCATCCTTTTGAATCCATTGATGCGTCACAGATGTCATACATGTCATTGTGTCTGACTTTTTTTGTTTTGTTCCAGCCCCGATCTCATTCCCAGAGCGTCAAACGCAGCTGTTTCCTTGTGTCCTTCGGTATCTCATCCAGATGCAGATGGCGCCCCTTCAGCACGAGATGAGCCTCTCAACGACCTCTAACGCAACTCCGGGCGACACGATGGCGATCGAAGCGAACGTCCAACCGGGTTTTTTGCGTCCCACGCGAGTCTAAAGCCCCTGATCTTCTTCTAAACCTGAGCAATGTGTGTCTTAAGAGACCAAAGCGTTGGGGAGGGGGGCGTCCGACTGGGAAGACCTTCCAAAGCAAACAGGGTCTGGACGACAGGACGAGGGCCGTGACAAAGACGGATTAGCTTTTGAGGACCTGGGATGAAAACGGACTGGACTAGACGTGACATCTGTAATTAAATCACTCGTCTCTGTCGGTTTGGACATTTCCCTTTTCAGGATGTCAAATTATTCTGCACTGATTGGTCGATCTCAGCTGACTGTCTTCTTCCCATGAGGCTTTGGCTGCAGAGAATCCACCCGAGAAGCTTGAAAAGTTTATCTTTAAAATGATTAAGCTTCCCAGTGACTCTGTCTCTGTCTCTCTTGTCACTTTCACTTCCACATTTGACATTTCTGCAGCATCCTCCACCCCATCCTGCCCCCCCGCCCCCCCCGCTTGGTTTTATTCCCTCTCCAGTAGGAGTGACATGTGGTGGGGGAGTGTGCAACGCTGGGACTTCTTTTAATCAGCGTGGTGCTTGGGTAAGGAGACCATTCCTCACCCCGTACGATTGACATCCTGGTGGTGCATGCACATGAGTGTGTGTGTGTGTGTGTGTGTGTGTGTGTGTGTGTGTGTGTGTGTGTGTGTGTGTGTGTGTGTGTGTGTGTGTGTGTGTGTGTGTGTGTGTGTGTGTGTGTGTAGGCAGGAGACTGACAGGAGGGTTTGATTGTATCAGCCCACAGTCCCTGGAGAACACGTCTGTGGACTCTCTCTGCAGTTCCCTGATCAATCTGGGCTGGTTAAGAGGGGTGATTGTGGGTATTCAAGTAGGGGTATGGGGTAATATTATGGGATAGCAGCAAATTTTCACTTCCACAAATGATCCACCCAGGTTCACGTGTGAACACCCTTTGGGGGGATTTGTTATACCCCTTAAAGTGGCTTATAAATTGGTCGATTTAAACCAGTTTGTTGTTGCAGAACACAACAAATTACAATCCCTCATAAATTACTGAGCAACAGTTGTATAAATAAGGGATGCACGGTGTTGCCAGAAGGCATTCATTTCTCTGTGACCAGTTTTTAAAGTCATTTATATTACGCAATAATAAAATGTCTAGCGCTACAGGTGACATGTTATGAAGTTTAATATTTAATGCAGACTTAAACTTCCAAAAGAAAGCAGGAAAATCATTCTGGATTATTTATAAATGTCTCCTATCAGACAGAAAAGTTCTGATAGTAGTAGCTGAATTTGGGGGTTTGGGGTTTTTCCAGATGAAGGTGGTCGGACATCTCGACCCATGACCTCTGGGTGTAGTTTTCTGAAAAAAAGGGAAAAAAAAAAGGTCCTATTAGCTGGCTAAAGATTTATATGAATAAAAAATGGAAAGAATAAAATTCCTTATACCCCCTAAACCCCCAACCCCCCACCCTGTGTGCTCTTCAACCACCCCCAGACTACTGTAGAAGCCAGACCTGAATTCAGCTACTGCAGAATTCATGTGTAGGCGGCGAGAGCAGGAACGAGAGCTGCAGCTTGAGACCAAGTGACGCTTCTGAGTGAAGGAATATTATTCCCTGATGGATTATTCCCTGTATGTTGGAGCACGTGATTAATCTGCATAAAAGCAGAATTCAAATTCAACTCAGGTTGTATCATCATCTGCGTCCACCGTGGGAGTCGGAGACTAAAAAGATTCATCCTCTGTAGCTGCAGACTGCCCAACGGAAAGCAGTTTTTTTTTTTAAAAAACCATTTAATCCTGTTTATCATCACACTTCAGCATTAGATAGATGTATTAAACCTTACAGGATATCAGATTAGCATTTGGATGGAAGTCAGTATTGTTTTATGCCTATTTTGTTAAAAAAAAAAAAAAATCATGCAAGTTTAAAAGGAAACAGACCAAAAAAAAGAAGAAGGCAGGAGATTTTCAACACATCTCCTCTGCTGCTGTCATCTTTAAATTCACGGGTTCAGTTTCTCGCCCTTTAATTGCAGACGATAAATACACTGTATTTTCCTCTGAGTCACTTGGTTTTGCAGTGAATAAATAGATCTTTTAGTTCTGACCCAGCAAGACTCCCAGTCTGGGGAGTGGCAGCAGTTTCCCCCGTTATGTAATAATTCAGTAATCTTTGTACGCTTGTCAAACTGGCTCTTCTGTTAGACAAATGCATCTTTTATGCAATTCCAAAAAAAAAAAAATCTCTTGAAACATGCTGGTTTACTAAATGATGGCTTTTAACTATAGCACCATCCTAAATCTACCAAACTGCACACGCTGTCACATTCTCCTCCATGCATGCTGTCGTTCCTGTCGGCGTTCAGCATCTCTAACCTGCTGATTCCCAGCATCCATCCTGAGCCGAGTGCCGTCTGCCTTTAATTGCAGCTATGTCCTGTAACCTCCCCCCCTTTTTTTACATGTATTTTTCAGATTCGCTGCCTGTGTAAATCTTTCAGAAATTGCTGTCTGAACTCCTCGTCCTCCTCTTTCACACACACCCCCACCCCTCATGTAAAATAACCCAGTGTTTTCCTCACTGAATGGGATTGAAGCACAACAGCACAACCTGGTGGATTTGCAGAATGAATTTGTTAGTTACATCTTCTTCTCCCTCTCCAAATCGGTGATGATCTCTCTCTCTCTCTCCGTTCTCCAACATTTACACCCCATCATCCATCCTCTCTTTCTGCTATCTTGTTGTTTTTTTTTCCTCTCCTCAGCTCCTTCCACACAGCCTCTCTAGTGTGGCATATTTAATGCATTAACAGCTGGTGGCTGACAGTGAGCGCTTCATGCAGCACAAACTGTTCCTCAGCACATTTCGGTACATATTTGGTAGATGACTCATTATATCTGAAAACTTTTCTCCTCTTTCTTTTTTCTTCTTCTTTTTTTTTTTTGTTTTTTTCTGTTGCTAACCGATGATGTGACGCCTGCTGTGACGGAGAGTCAATAAAATTGCAGCTGGAGAGTTTTTTACGCTTTGATGTGATGGTAACAGATGCAGATGTTCATCCATTTGTGTGCAGTAAAACCTCACCTCATAGCCTGGGTTAAAAATGACCCACAACCATGGTGAGTGCATTGAATATTAGAAAACGTGTTGCTACGCTGCTCCTCAGGTGGATGGAATCAATATCTGTGTGATCATTATGATAGATGTGACCCCCCCCCACAAATCCCCCACACTGGCCTTGCCCTCCATCCAGACCCCCAAAGCCATGACATCACTTTAATTATCTTCTTTCATCTCTCCTTTTTTAAGTCCTTCCACATCCCATTTGGCGGTGGGGGATGGGGGGGGGGGGTTGAGGAGTATGAAAGCTGCAGACTTTGTACTGTCTATACGTTATTTCATCTCATTCATCAGTGCCAGCTTCTTCCCTCTGCCGAGAAGGATGGGGATGGGGTGGGGGTGAAAGCACTTTGATAGACAAGCTAAATTACCAGCAGACCCGATCTCCCCCAGGGACCTTTTCCCCGCATCTCGGATGCTGTGAAATCTGCAGGGCTTCAACAACAAGCTTTGTGTTCAAAGAGTCGTCCACCATGTAAGTCAAGCAAGTTCTGACTGTGAATAAGTCTGAGGACGCTCCCATCCTACGCCGTCTACTGCAGGCCCAGACTTTCACTTTCAATCTGAAACTGACATTTATGGGTGAATATTAAGCATCTCCAGCACTTCCTGGAATGAAGCATTGACACTGGGCTGCCTGAGCAACGGACGCAGGATGATGGTCTCTGAAAGACATTCAAGCCATATGAGGAGACGTTATTTGGAAATATTGAAATGTACAGTTTTTAAAAAAAATAAGATGTTAAAGAAATTGAAAACCACGTCCACCAGGGGGGAGGATCTATCTGCACCAGGATTTCTGCAAAAATAAAATAAAATAAAAAGTCACTTTCTGGCTTCAAAACCACTTTTTTCATGAAAACAACTTATTTCGCTCAAGTTATTTCTTATCAGTGTGGGTTTATTATCAGACTGAAGTTCGTCTTGAAGTGAAGAGACATGGGAGGGGAAGAGGAGAGATGCTTTGATAGTGAATGCTTATGGTTTTACAAGTGATTGGAGATGAAGTTCAAAAAAAAAAAAAAAAAAAGCAACAACTTGACCTCCACAAAGCAGCTCAGTTTCCCATTACGTTTCCCCGTGAACCAATTTGCGGCCTCACTTCAATCTCCCTTGGGCACACCTTCCTCCTCTGAAGGAATCCGTAACTAGTGTCCCCCCCCCGGGAGCCCGATACCCTCTCCTGATAGGAGAACTCAATGCAAAGTCTTTTTTTTCTACTTATCTCCCTGATGAACACCTTGAGCTGGAGGACGAATCACAATCGGGTTCACAAGCTGAGTCTGATGGATTGCCCCCCAGGGTCGCGCCCCGTACCTCTAAGCTTGGCTGAAAACATTAACCCCTAAAGGTTTTGTTCTGCTTGAAATCCACCAGCATGAGATGGACCTTCCTGGTTCGACAGAAACATTACTCAAATATAGTTTGATGTCGCTGCTGCTTTCCTTCTGCTCTGAGCTGTCACCAAAGACCACTGCCACTAAAAGAGTCAAGCCTGCCAGCTGCACAAGACTATTGCAAGACATGAAGGACCTTATGTTAAAGGCTTTCCTCAAATATTCAGATGCTGTATAACAGGGATGTCACACTCACGGCTGTCCTCAAAGGGCCAGATGTAACTTATAAATGTAACTCAGTGTAATGTAAAATAAATGCAACTACTATACTACCTAATGTTAAGTAATGTATTACTTATTCAAATGACATATTACAAAAAAATATGTTTGTTTGTTTCTCTGTTCTAACATAAATCCTTTTAATTTGTCAGGTTATTTAACCCACAGAACTCCATCGATCCAGGATCAAACTATCCAAGAGAATAAAGAAAAATAACATCAAACACAAGTTAAGACGTGAACTTTTTTTTAAAAATCAAAATTAAAATAGTCTTAATTACTGCATTGTGGTAAATGTAGTTTTGCTCAAAGCACACTTTTGACCTATTTATTTTTGGACACTATGACATTTTATGCTCTCGCAGGCCACATAAAAGAATGTGGAGGGCCACATTTGGCCCCCGGGCCTTGAGTTTGACATATACATGTGCTGTATAATGTTTGGTGTTTTACCATTTTAATGCTGTAATGCAAGGGATAAAGACACTGGTAAATAAGGAGGGATAGGGTTATTTTATTACAAGCTTATCATACCAAAAGCTAAACTAAAATTGCAGTTGGTTCCACAACAAAGTTAAACAATTAAAACTTTTCACAGCAAAGCAGCAGCTGGTGTAAACAAGAACATTAGGACCGGTCCACGAGCGGGAAGATTCCTGATCCACCAGCCAAGAAACTCATCAGATTGTTTCTGGCACACCGAACGCTGCCATGCAATACACCTGTGGGGTCACCTGGCAGGAGGACAAGCCCAGCAGGCGATGAAATGGAGTAAACACTGGCAGGAAGGCAGGTGTGGTTGAGCTAAAGCAATAGCGCCGGAAGGGCGGAGACAATAAATGGAGATTAAAACGAATGCTAAAATGAGATTTAACAGCGCTAGAAAAATAGTTGGCGGGAGCGGTAGCCTTTGAAGGCCTGATCAATCAACCAGCAGAGGAAGTGATCAGCATTCAAACCTCGATAAGCAAAAAATATGTCCAAAAACTTTCAAATGCTATGAGATAAACAGCAAAATGCTAAAATGTCAGGGCTGCAAATCAATTGATTTGTCATTTGTGAGCTCGCTTAGCCTCGCAGCATCCAGGTACGACCTTGAGAAGCACCTTGCAAACCCGCGGCGGCGTGTCCGTGGTGTTGACCCGTGTATCTTCATGTAAAACCTCCTCGGACGGGGAGAAGTTATTGTTCCCAGATCGCCTCCATCCTCTCTCTTCTGCATCTCAAGACAGTTAAAAAAAAATAAATAAATAAAAGGTCAAAGGTGTCAAGAGGAGCCTTCAGCCTTTGTCAGTTTGTCACTGTCATGAGGCGGGAAGGGGGGGGCACCAGAGAGCTTCTCCACAGTCTATGGTGCGAGAGAGGTTTGACACAAAGAGGTCGAGGTATTTCTAGTTTCTCAGCTCCCGAAGGAGAAAGCTTCACGTCAGGAAAAAGTGCATTAGCAGGGAAAAGAGGGAGCAGGATGCCGTGGGTGGGAAGAAAGCAACGCCAGTTTAAAAAGACCTGCACTGTATAGACGATAGAACACACATCATGAAGCAGATACAACTAGAACAATCATCTGCAGAAGAGAGACTGAAACCTGGATTTGTTCTCCTGTGGCTGAGATTGAACTTTTAATCTGCATTAACATTTTTTATTTTTTTAAAAAACATTTTTTGAAGAGGTGAGGAGGGGACGCGTGGGCGGGAATGTGCGTTCAGGGACGAGTGTGTGCGAGATTCGACTTCCCACACTGAGGTGGTTGCCATGGAAACAGTCCCACGAATACGAGAAACGCACCACCGCCGAAGCGATTTAGTGCAGACAGAGAACACTGTTGAAAACTACACACACACACACACACCTGACTCACAGGTTACTCCAGACAGGAAGTAGAAGCTCATCAGTTCAGACAGGAGGGGGAGGGGTGGCGTTCGAGGCTAATGCAGCAGCTAATGCTACATGTAGCAGCTAAATCATTCAAACAAATCAATATTCAAATTTGAGGGATTGAAGAATCAACCACGATATTTGTTTTCATGCATATTCATCCTTTTTTTTTTTTTTTTTTAAATTGTTAAAATTCATTTTGGCACAAGTTCAACACAGGTTTAACAGGAATTCTCTAGCACTTATCACCCACAATTTAAGCCTGGTATCTTATTTTAAAAACTTTTAATTATATCCACTATGTAGATATTAATAGATTTCTAATGTGGGTGTTCATGCATAGTGACAACATCAGGGACATCCTGCTCCATTACTTAGTTTGAAAACAATGGGAGTAAGTGGAGCTCAAAGGCTGAGGAAGAAACATGAATAATTCATCAGCTCTAAAGAAAAAGCTTCCAAAAACTGTTAGGGAGCATATGTGATTGTTTTTAAGACATAAAACATCAGCAAAATAAAATTACTTTCTTCCAGGGTTCAAATTATTCCAACACATCAAATGTCTTGTGACATATTCTTTTGGGTCATCCCCTCCAGAAACGTTTATCAGTTTCACATTATCTCCAATCAAAACTTCTTCTAATCGGGGTTTTAATTTTTTTACGACTCCTATTCGTTTGTGTTCTCAATTTTTTTTCCATTTTTTAAATTTCAAGAATCTAAATCGTCTTCGTCTGATTTTTTTTTTTTCCTCCCAGTCTCTCTTGAACGCTTCTACCGTTTGGTCACTAGAGGGCAGCAGAGCAGCTCATTTAAAAACGATCCAGAACCTCTGGAGCAGCTCTGGGGTGACTGGTTAATGTGCTGCTCCTGAAGCAGCTCAGCTTCATGAACGAAATGGATTTTCTATTTGAAATTCTCCAGGTGACACGAGTTTCTTTTGCCTATGCAGGATATTTATTCTCACAAGGTAAAATAAATTATTTAAAATTCAATCAAACATATCCAGCCAACCGTTTTCTACCACTCCTTATACTTTGCAGACGGGATGAGGAGGAAGCCACTAATCACAGCCGACTTTGTTCTAGGTCAAGGACAAGTCACTGGGTTCATCACGGGGGTCAACACATAATTCATTCATTCATTCATTCATTCATTCATTCATTCATTCATTCATTCATTCATTCATTCATTCATTTTTATCAGCATCTCTTTGAACCAGAATTTCTCAAATGAAAGAAAAGCAAACTTAAATCATGACTAATTGTTTTTAAAGCTTGTATTTATGCTATTTAGTGAATTTGAGACACTTCTTAGAGTCAGACTGTCATCATCTGAAGCTCAAACAGAGATCTGTTTGACCACCGGTCTGACGGCGCCACACCCAGCTGGTTGGCTTCAGTCACTTCCCTTTTGGCCGGCTCCTCATGCCCGGCCTGTGCCACGCAGTTCCTGTTTGGATTCCTGCAAGGACGGGTACATTTTTGCCACGGAAGATTTTGTTTGGAGTCACAGGAGTGAATAATTCTTTCCTATTCTCCCTTCATGCAAGTTGAAGCTTTGAATTTCCACTTGAAGCACCCTGAGAAGAAGAAAATTGTTTTAGATTGGAAGCAGAACACAATAATGTACCTCTGAGGTATGCTTTTGACTTGAAAAAAAATCACTCTCAGCTGCAATGATGGTCCGTGACCATTCTGTAACCACACTTGTTTTAGTGCAAATTACATCTCATGTCACCATCATTCCTTTAAAATTGGATTTCTAAGAAAAGACTGACTACAGACATGCAGAAGTAAAGCCATTTTCCCTTTGTGTGATGCTTTTCCACGCTGTTGTGTCATGAATCATGCGAGCATTCATCCTTAATGTTTCCATTTGAGGGGCTTCTACATTCCCTGCACAGCATTCCTCTCTCATCACAAGATCACTATATATAGAATGTGACATATTCAGCCCACAGCTGTTTGATTGCCCTATATATCTCCGAGAGCAGATGTTTGAGATGCCACAACATGGAGACCAACCTCCCGTGGGTTACGGTTGTATCCATCCTTTGATGCTAATCACATTTAGACCTCAAAAGATATACAAAAGCTTATCCTGTGATAATGAACCCTGTGAGGATATTTTGTGTTATTCCGCCTTACGTTTTGGCTGCAGCAGATCCGATGAATCACCTGGTGGAGAAGATATTTTATTATCTATCTTTGAAGGTTTCAATCATTTTAGAAAGGAAGATGTCAAATCTAGAGATACCGAAAGTGGAAAAGTAATGACGTTGTTTAATTACTGCTTTAAAAAATGAATTATATCCACATAAACGACTTTTTCTTTGGTGTCCCAAAACGTAATTCAGCAGTTATGCATTGAATCCTGACACAATGCAATCTCTGAGGGTCACATCCTTTGACATGCATTTCAAGATAGTCTGTTGGTTGTCAAGGACAAAGATAATAGAGACACACACATGCACACACACACACATGCGCACACTCCCCCGGAGGGTAAGGTTCATGGACTGCAATGACTATGTGAGATGTGCAGGTGTCAAGACCTTCACATGTTAACTGTTTCTTGGGATTACGTCACGTTGGTTCCTGCAGAAGATAAAATCTCACAGCTGTTTCAGGAATAGGTTGTTCGTTTTCGGGTTTTTTTTATAACTCATCGTTCTTCACTTACGCTGCAAAAGCGTCCCTGAGAAAACTTGCAATAAGATGTGTGTAATTATTCTAAAACAGAACGCTTAGTGCGGAAGTGCGGCTCATGCCATAAAGCTGCTTTCACGCGCTTAGAGGAATATGGAGGTAAAAATCTTCTGTTCTCTTAGGGTCAGCTATTTTCAGCAAACGTCGCCAAAGCAGCTGAACAATTTAAAGCAAGGCAGAAACGTCATTCTGGATGCGACCAAAGTTCACTGCGCTGAAAGGAATTGTTCACTCCCCTTCATTGTGGGGGCCTGGAGCTATCTGCTCTAAACTCCTTCACGCTGTTGAAGAATTTAAATGTCTCCCACTGGAATCTGAGTCCATTCAGAGAAGAGTTCAAGAATATTGTCCATCTTCTGCTTTTAGATAGAGAATCTTCTATCTGAATGAGCTGCAGCCTTTATTCGAATTGAACTTACAGTGTGTGTTTTGTACGACTGAAAAGAGTTTCTCTCTCATCAGAACTGTGCACAAACTGGACGGAGCAGATGAGAGCTTTATGGGAAACACATAAAGCAAACAAAGCTTTTCATAGAATGAAAAGAGTAAGATGAGGTGCTTCGAGTGAGGACAGCTGAGTTAAATCTGCTCAGACTTGCTTTATTTTTTTTCACAAAGAGAGGATCGGTTCAAAAGTTGCAGACAGGGCGCCAGAACTAAGAGTTATTACATGCAGCTAAAATTATCAAAAGAAGACTGTTTGTCATTGTGTGGCCTGATTCCAGACAACCTCCAGACGAGAATCATGTGGTTATTTAGTAAAACATGCAAGTTTTGACATGAAATCATGTAAAAGTGTTGACATACTTTGTTTCCCCTTTTCTTATCGGTATAAAGTCCTCCCTGGAGAGAGTTACCGGCAACAGAACATTTTGTTGTGTCTGTCAGTTTTTTTGTTCCGAAGGAGACAAAAGGGAACAATTTGGGTGTTTTTTTCTTCCTCTTTTTTTTCTATATTATCTTTCTCTGTGATCTACCTGCAGATCGCTGCGACAAGAACACGCACTAGAAGTGAAAAGTTTCAGGATGATTCACGTTTCCAGAACTGAACGTGACCCCGTTTCTTTAACTGTAGAAAATCCAAAACTGTGAGAGGCCACGTTCCTTGAAAGCACGGATCATCTGGACCGTTTGCACATCCAGTTACAGGTTACAGTAGTACCAGTGATCCAGTTTGGGTGGAACATTAAACTTTATGTGCAAGAACTTCTTCTGCAGCAAAATAAATGAAATACGGGAACCAGATTCAGAATCTGACGTGTGATGAATACCTATGATCTGATCCCAGAGTTCATTTCAGGACAGCGACCGTCTGTTCAGAGCGGGGAATGGAGAAAAGTGGCGTGGGGGCAATTAGCTGGGCTGAGTTCATGAGAACAAAGAGTTTGATTGTTTGGACGCTGTCATCAGGCACGGACCATCTGTGCACGGCTGATAAAAACCAGTCCAAGTTATTCTCTTCTGCTGCCTGTTAGACAAATTCCTTCTTCCTGACCAACTAGACTGGAATAAAACAGGTTAAACTGTAAATAAGAGTGAATGAATGAACTCATCTGAATGAATGGTTAGCTTAATGCACTAGCAGAAGTTTCCTCGCTGTTCTGACTCATAATGCTTGTGTTTTTTATCTTTACACCTATTGTTGCGACACATATTGGTCAAAAGTCACCTTTTGTCTGTCTGACATGTTTTGCGTGAAAATATGCACACACACGCGTGTAAAGTTCCGCTAGAAAACACTCTGGGAACTGGAGGGGTCTTTGAAACACAAACACATGCAGGCATGGACCTCAGTGACGCACTAATGCGGGAGCAAAGGGGTTAAAACAACAGTGGAGCGAATGACCGGCACAGATACAAAAATGACCCACAAGCCTCAGAGCCTGAAAGTTTACGACAGGACATACAACTAGTTTCAGGTTCCAGAGCCACAGACTATTTCTGACCAGTTTGATTTATGTTGTGTTGGGGGAAAAGAAAGTCTTTATCCCACCATTTTTAAAGATTCAAGGGTAGATACGTCATTTTAGACATCATGAAGACAAACTAGACACATATGTGGCGTTGTGTCTTTTTATTTACCATCAAATAATTGGAAAAATGTTCAAGAATTAAAAAAAAAAAAAAAGAAGAAGCTTCAAATAAATATGATTTAAAAAAAAGAACAGCTCCATCTAAATAAGTGTAGTTAAATTAAATACAAATAAGAGTGCATGGGAATGAGAATAAGATCCTCGAACTTCATTTGTCTCAAACAACACAGTCATGTCTACTTCTGTCTAAACATGTTAGAGAATATATGCCTGGACAAGGAAACATAAAGTTGTGAAAACTCATATTATGGGACGTGTAAGAAAAAAATTTAAAAAAAAACGTGCCAAAGATTAACATTAATCATTAAGATTGAAATTGAAATCGCAGTTTCGGTGAAACAGGAGCCAAATCACGTCCAGCTGATTTATGGTGCTTCATTTAGAGCAGCGGTGTCAAACTCATTTACACCGAGGGCCACTTCAGGATAATGTCTGTCCTCAAAGCGCCAGATGTAACTAACAAACGTAACAAAGTCTAACTTGATGTAATGTAAAATAAATGTAACTACTCCTTAATGTTAAATAACTCTGAATGTAGTTATTCAATTTAGAAACATTAAAGTTGCACCGAAGTAAATGAGGTTTTAACCAAGCATGTTAATTTCTTACAGGTGCAGATTACGCCTGCCGGGTCCAGTGTGTCATTACAAAGAGCCTAATCCCAGCTGACTGAGACGGGCTACACCCTTGACGAGACACCAGTTCCAATTAATTTAAGTTGCATGTTTTTGAAGGTGGAAGGAAGCTAACGAACCCGGAGAACGGATGGATTCGAACCAACGACCTTCTCGCTGTGGGGCAACAGCGTTACCCACTGAGGAGTATCAAGGGCTGAAAATGAGGATGAATGACTAAACTTAGGATAGATGTCATATAAAACATCTAAAACATGAACCGAAGACAACAAGGTGCGCTTCCTTCACCTCAAACTGCTCAAGCCCAATCAGGAAAAGTCAAATGTAGTAGTTTCCAGAAGAGTCCGGCCGATCGACCGGTGAGGACGCGTCACGCGTTCATCCCCGTGACTCTGATCCCGTGGGCGTTGATGTAGGTGAGGAGAACCCTGGCCCGCCTCTCGATCACGTCGATCAGCTTGTCGATGCCCTGCCGGCCGCCCTGGCTCTCCCAGTAGGTCTGGTCCAGGAAGAGAGATTGGAGGAGCTTTTCCCTCAGCCTCATGCTCCTCAGCACCAACACAGCCTCCTCTGGAAACCTGGGGAGGGAGGAAGGAGAACAACCGCTGAGTTCCACTTTCAGGTTCGCTTCTCAGGTGAACATGATGCTCAGATATTGCTGCTGGATCTCGCTGGGCAAACAGGCGGAATTCAATTCTCTTTTGCTGCAACTACCTTACTTTCTTATTTGTGCTACAGCAGCTGAAAGTGTCACAGAGGCCCATTCAAACTATGAGTTATCCTCTCCTGCACCCTCAGATATGGAGGTGCACGGCTGCATGGGGAGATTACCCCGTCTGTCCACTTATCCTGTTCAGGGTTGCTAGGGAAACGTCAGATCATCTTAGGGTAACTTGTATATAGAAACGCAAACAGTCGAGCTCACTCAAAGTCACATGTAAAGGCAAGGAGAGTCATCAGTGACGCTCTACTTCAGCTGGAACCCACAGAGACCCAGTCCGGGTTTGAACCCAGGGCCTCCTTGTCCTGAGATTACCAGAGTTATCAGGCCGTGGTTGGGTTATGCAATTTACGTGACTTTGTGCTGTACTGTCTATGTTGTACTGCCTGTGTTGTACTGCCTGTGTTGTACTACCTGTGTTGTACTGCCTGTGTTGTACTACCTGTTGTACTGCCTGTTGTAATTCCTGTTGTTCTGCCTGTGTTGTGCTGCCTGTTTTTGTACTGCCTGTTAACCTTGGGTCAGAGAGGACTGCAGTTTCATCTGTACTGTATGTCGTGCACATATGGTACACTTGACAATAAAGCTGACTTTGACTTATTTGCACTGGAAATTGAGTGTGAGTGAAGCTTCACACCTTTTCTACAACAAGAAGACAGATTTCTGCAGGTCGCAGCATGACTTTTAGCTTATGGGCTGGGAGACGGCTGCCAACTAACTTGGGCTGTACGAGCGCTTTTAATAACCGCCGGACTGGGCCATGCTGCTTCTCAGCTCGTCTCAACTAGAGAACCAAAGCAGAGAAACGTAGGGCTCAAATGATGCAGCTCGGCTTTTCATGTCTTCACAAGTCTCTATGCTGCATGTTGTATAATTTAAGATGTGCCGGGGATAAAATGTCCAAAAAAGCCCTCAGAAACTGAATGATAATTGTTAGCGTTTAATCTTGTTTTACCTCAGCATCTAATCTGAACGCCAGAATAGAAGCAGGAAACACGCAAAACATCCATTTCTGTTCTACCCTGTGGTAAAACTAAAGATTTGTCAAATAAAAAGATCCAAAATTATGTCTCTCTGACGTGGTTTTGGGATGACTGCACACAAAAAAAACAGCATCATTGCCCATATATTCATATCCATAAGACAAATTACTTCACAGATGCAGGCAGAATTGCTTCCAATAAAGTATTGACCTTAAAATACAATCCAAATGGATGAAAAGATGATTTGAATACAAAATGCTTCCTCCTGATATCGGGATCAATCTGAAAACCTGTGAACAAAACAAATAATTTGTACACCAAGGAATCCTTGATCTGGTGATTTATACTGAAAGAATAATCATCAGACAGACTCCTGTGGTGGCCTTGACCTTCTTATCTTTGTTCTGAATAACAGATGTTTAGAAAAAAAATAAATAAATAAAAAATACCGTGAGATCTGAAAAAGATATTTTTTTATGCACAGGAAAAATTCAAATTTATTCCGTTTTTTTAATTTCACAGACCATTAACAAAAACATATAAAAAATCATCACATAGTTGTTGTTTTTTTATCATTATTATTTATCCAAACTTACTCTTTGATTCCATCCAAGAGCCTGAAGTCCAGGTTGTCCTCGTTGCGGTCAAAGAACGCCTTGTTGTTGGTGAAGACTAGACGTCTGGGGTCGTGTCTCCTATGGATGACATTTGTCAGTTTTATGAAGCTCGGGTCGCCGCATTCGGCGTGGCGCCCAAATTCCACGCATGAGTCTTCCTGCCTGGGTCTGAATCCACAGCAGCTCTGATCCAGACGGTCGTGGATCTGGAAAAGAACATTTTTTTTTTGCAAGGATTACTTGTGATGGTTGGGTCAGGAAAAAAGACACATTCACCAGTTTGATTATGAGACTTCTCCACATCATCAACACAGAAACATGGATGACGTGACAAAAACGATTAATGGTTAGAAACTTTCTACTAATTTGTTTGTTTTACGTAACGCATTTGGGAAATGGGTCTTGAAAAAAATTCTATTTTTCAATTTACTTTTTCTCCTTCTTTGAATAAATATTCATGGTTTTCAAAGGACTAGTGTGGGGAATAATTGAACCCAGGAAATCGGAAAAGAAGAAAAATGAATGAAAGTTTAGACATTTTGACTTCACCTAATGATTTTACAGTTGGGAGGAAGTATTGTCCCATTTTTAATTTATTAAATTTGATGGGTTTTTTCCCCCCAAAAGATCAAGAAAAGTCTTGAAAAAGTTGTCCTTATTTCCAAACTCTAATTAGACTTCTTCCAACTACATATCGATTCAGACATAGCACGATGTACCTCTGAGGAGATGTAATCACATTTTTGCTTCCAGTTTATCTCTGATTCCACACACCATTAAAAAAATATATGTATACAAAAAAAGTTGCAGACGTACTCTTTTACCACCTAGAGAAATATGAAATATTTTTTCAAAATTGCTTTAATTTTTCAAACTGATTTATTACCTGCAACAGGAAGTCGAACAGGGCCAGTTTGCTCCACTCATAGTGATGAACTGTGGAGCAGCCGGAGTCGGGCTTCGGACTGGTGTTTTTAAGCCAACACCTCTGTTTCAAGGCGTTCTGGTACTCCCCCCACGTCAACTTCACAGTGGACCAGCCTGCAACGAGGCCTTCTGGGTAAAGGGATGCATCCCATGATACCACTGGACAGGACTGGCCCCCTAAAGCGGGAGGATAAAAGGATTACAGGATGAAGTTACAGCAAATATTGAGTCTCATCTGGGTTTTTAATATATTCTTATCGTGTATAAACATCCTGAAATCCAACATTTAAGCGCAAAATAATGAGAAGTTTTTGCAAAACTTTTTCTGGTACTAGAAAAAAAAGAATGAGAGGCACCAGAGTAAAAAGGTATTGCTGATTTTTCACCCACTGTGCTGCTTAAATTTAGATAAATTAGAGACTCTGGAGCATTCTGTTCTGTAATGTAAGGTAAAGCAAAATTGCTAAGTTTTTATCATGGCAGTTATAACTTACCTGTAATAAATAGATTACAGGTGATGGTAAAATTTAGAGGAGAGTGTTAAGTGGCGCCCTGTTGAAGTTTGATGTATCTGCGTTTTGCATTGCAGTGACTAAAATATGAATCACAGCTTTGCCTTTTATTTTCTGAGCTGTACTTTTATTCACTGGATATTTGAAGGGTTGAAAGGTTTCTGAGTGGTTTTCTGCTTTTTTTAGAACAAACATCATGAAGGTCTACCTTTCCTTTCAGGCCAGGTCTGTTTTATGCTTCCCTTGGTCTTGCAGCCCTTTTTTGACTTCAACGCCAGTTTGCCGCCAATTTTAATCAATACTCCTATCAATTTGTCTGGAGCGGCTCCTGTCTCATGCTGATCTTGACGGGAAGTTGTTGATACTTACAATAAGGCTCAGTTGAAAACCGTGTTGGATTATCACAACTTCTCACAACTGTTCAGACAGCAGCATAGATTTTAAATGGCCTGAGTGGTCAAAACCACCATGAAGTGGCAAACAGACGCCAGAACGAAGTCCAGTCTCTAAAGAACTGAAGTGATTCCATGCTGACAAACCAATAGACACTTTAGGTTCTGCCTACGTCCAAATGATTTCCACTTCCAAGAGAGAAATGCAAGCACTCAAAGTTAAGTGCGTCATTTTCATCCGACAGCCAAACTCCTTTGCGCACTCTGATTCTCTCTCTACCTGTCTTGTCTTCATACTCAGAATTCAGCAGCAGTGGAACGGTTATGAATGATCTTTGAACTTAGAGCTTTGTCCTCTGATTTGTTGACATACCGTGCAGAAAGCTGAATTTCCTGCTGACGGCCGGTAACGTCCTATTGAGCCCCAGCACTCTGTCCAGATGAAAGGCGAAGACCTCCGTGGTGTCCACGGGGCTGCTGATGACTCCACACCGCCCTCCACATAAAACATCCGACTTTGTGTGGTTTGGGTTAGTTACCAAGCCGCCTGTGTCGCCTTCAAACATCAGGAATGACGGGGAGTCTCCGTGAGAAACTTCTTTGACGCGCAAAACTTTGGCATCAGCGAGAAAGCGCATGGTTTCCACGTCGTGTGCGCTGAGCCACGGCGGTGCCTTCTGGCTGTAAATACGAATACTACTGTACGAGGCTATGCGTTCATTTATGTGAAATCTATGTGTTATATCCAAAGTTCTATATTCCACATCCCGAGTTTCCCCTGAGGAAATCCTGCGCGCCAAGTTGTGCTTAATTTGGCCCGCGTCCGGCTCCAAAGCCGCACGTTGGCTCTGCGTAAAAGCTGAATCAGCTGACTTAGTCCTTCTCAATTTTTTGCGAAGTTTTGGCCTGATTGTACCTCGAATGTTTGAAGGTTTCAGGCGCTTGGACCTCAGGGTTATGTACACCACGTTGGACCGTGTGGGGACCACAAAACTGGCCCCGGTCTGTAGATCCAACGAATCCTGGAGCGCATCGCCGACGTCCAAATTATACAATCCACGGGTGTTTCGGTTCTTGACTTTGTAAATCCTCCTGTCCCGGCGCTGCTGATAATATCCCACTCGTGAAAAGGCAAAAAGTAAATACACAACACATGCGCTCGCAATGATCAAACTCTTTTTTGAAAGAGGACACTTACGAAAGCTGCTGGTCAGTTTTAGAAAAGAGAAGCAGAGACCGGGACAGCGAGACTTACCCATCGGACTCTATGATATTATCATTGTTCAATGTCTGATGAACAACCAGGAGGAGCTCTCAACTTCCAAAACCAGCTGTGGAAGGAAAGCTTCGTGGTCACATAACGCGCGGAGAGAGCCTGGTAGTCTACAGGGGATGGCCGGGCTGGGAATCCACCCTCCAGCCCGACATGAGGCGACCTGCTCTAAAGTTTCTGATTTCCTTCCCTTCTTCTTTCAAATATTTTACACATGGTAAAATACACTGTGACATATTCCTTTACATTTTCTCCTTCAAATACAGTTTATCAATCTTCACATATTCCGCTGAAATTCATGATTCACCCATGACCAAGTTTCTCAGTCTTCCTAGTCTTATGACGCTTTAATCAGTTCACGGAGGAGCAAAAAAAATGTCAAATTATGAATAAATTTATATTTTAAGTGGCCTCCCGTGTCGATATGTGAGAAAATAACAACAGAGAAAATTGTTTTACGCACAATTTTGTGTCTTTGGGAACGTTGTGTACTAAATGTGGGCGTTATTTTATTTCATTTCATTTAAATGTGTATGTCCGAGGCGAATGTGAGGTTGTAAAGTGAACTGCCGATCATCTTTTATCCATGATACTCGGACGCGTTTAAGGCGACATCTGCTGGAACTCTCCAATGGCTGAGCGGAAGCTCCCCATCCCGTTTAAATTTGGTTTTACATGAACGATTCCTGACAAGACGAGTCGGCACTGAAAAATGATCTATTTATTCTTCAGATATTGGTACAGATTAGTGGAAAAATTCACACACCTATAGCCAGAAGTGTGATTCGACGTGTCCGTGGAGTCCATCCCTTCCAACGTCAGATGGGATGATTAGATAACTGGCCCCACCTGGATGAGAGTCACACCTCACCTGGGCTACACCCGTGGCTGGAGACAAGCTCCACCACAGAACTGTTTTGACATGATTGAGGTCAAATACATGAATAAACTGCTTTTATTTCTACTAGTATTGATGGTGAGCTGTCATGAAAATGAACCCAACACGGAAAAAGGTATGGAAATTCAGTTGTGATGAGGAAATATGAGAAAACCTGAGAGGTGGGGAGTTGTCTTCAGAATCCTCCACCGATCATTTGTTTGGCTTGAAATTTCTTTCAGATGCCAAAAGTGAGGCAAATTTTGGGAAATGGAATACGACTAATTCCAATTTTAACTCGACCAACATGACTCGTTTTGCTTATGGGATTGCTGCAAATGTTTTGTCGGTGCTTTTATATGGAAGCAACCTTGTTCCAGTGAAGAAAATCGAGACGGGAGATGGTAAGCCCAGAGGAAATGGATTACTTTAACCTTTTTAAAATGTTTCATGAAGTCGTTGCCTGCCGTTTGACCCTCTGATCGTCTGTGTTTTGTTTCCAGGTATGTTCTTTCAGTGGGTAAACTGTGCATCTATATGGGTTGTATCTATGATTGGGAACCTGGTGCTTAATTCGCCCACATTCTACCCTTTGGCGATGCTTGGAGGCTTCCTCTGGACCACAGGTATCGTCTCAGGAAAGCAAAAGTTTTAATCTCAAATCATTCAATCATCACATGATGTGGGTTCCAGTCACTGGGGAGATGGGGAGGGGGGGGGCATGTTGTTCATCCTTACTCTCTTTTCATCAACAGGGAATCTAGCCGTGGTTCCTATTGTGAAAGCAGTCGGCCTCGCCGTCGGCGTTTTAATTTGGGGCTCGGCAAGTTTGATGATGGGCTGGGCGAGTTCAAGGTGAGCTGGGTCGTCCGTGTCCTTCCACCCAGATTAGAACATAAAGATCAAGTGAGCTGAATTATGGGCTGTTTCATAATGGACAGAATAACTTTGCAGTATATTGAAAGATAATTTTTTCCTACAGATTCGGCTGGTTTGGGATCACACCACATGAGGTTGCCAGGCCGATACTGAATTACTGCGGAGTTGGGATGTGTTTGCTCAGGTAAAAATGTCAAATTGAAGGCAACAAACCCCCCCCCCCCCAAAAAAAAGTTTTGCAGTCAGTTGTTATATCTGCCAAGAAGATTGTCAGGATCACAAAAACTTCTGATTTGATTCCCGTGAAAGTTTTTCACTAAATCGATTTAGGATACGGTTGCAGATGGAGTCCCCCCACACACACACACACACACACACACTTCCCTGACTGTGTAGACCTGTCCTGGTCGAACCAATTTGTCCGTTGCCAGAGAGAATTAAATAATTTGTCTGATTGCTCAATATTAGTTTCATTCTAAAATGTGAGAATGGTCACGCCGTTGCTTTGTCCACAGTGAATCCAGGCTCACCTCACATGAACCCGCTGGTTTCCACATCCGTGACAAAGATGAATGTCAAAACGTGGTCAAAATGAACAACTCTTGAATCCAAGTATTTATTTTTCTCCTGTCCTTAAATGTCTTGAAGATAATTAAGGTAATTCTGGGCAATTAAAGTAATCCAGTAAGCAGCAGGAGGCCAGTTATACAGTCTTCTTTCCTCCCTTTATTTTGTGCAAAGGATGCTGATATAAAGAGAGGCACTAACATAACCTGGACCTACAAACCTGCCCCCCACAGGTTGATGAACAGAAACTTCCACAAACTAGAAAAATAAGAATTAAGTATTTTTTTTGCCAATGCTGCAAACATGCGTCATCGGGGCCAAAAGTTCCAAATGGAAGGTGATGCTGACATTTCAGCACTTCAGATTGAACTTTTGTGTGTCCAGACATGAAGTGGCCTCATTTGCAGACTTTCATATCATGCCAGAGCACACCGTTGTCCTTTGGCAGAAGTATGACAGGGAATCCGTGTCTGTAATCTAGGTTAACGCTGTAGCTGCTACCGGAACAAAAGTCAGCGTTTAGCTTTTGGATTCCACTCATGACTTCTGTGTTTGTTCCAGCGGCCTGATCTTCTTCTTTGTGAAGACGGATGCGAAAATGCGTCCTAACCCAGAATCGATCCCGCTATTGATTGACAGGGTGAGTGCGTTGTTAGCTTTTGTTTCTCAGTCAGAGATGTCATCGTTTATATCACGCCCCAGGATAATTCGCCAATATTCTCAAGGACAAAAACAAATTGACACTTGGTTTGTCTGTGTCCGAATTATTTATGGTGTTGTGTTTGGATGCATTATTTACACGTTCTTCCTCTCCGCAGAGAACACATTCGGGCAGCATTGGACCAAGTTCCACAGTGTTCTGGATAGACAAGATTGCACCAAGACCCAGGCAGATACTGTGAGTCCAACTCTTTAGCAGCTACTGAGCCGTCTGCACAAATGCTCTAAAATGGGGAAAAGCACAGAGGGAACCTTTTATAAAATGGGAAATGTTTGGATAGAACAATAAGAAATTTAAAGATTTTCATGCAGGTCTAGACTTGGACCAGAGACATGAATTATTTAGGGTTCAGCTGCTGCTGGATTCAGTGTAAACTGCATGGATTTCTCCTATCCAGTGACCAAAGGGAGGCTCTTTGCTTTTAAATCATGCCTTCAGTAAGATTTTCAAAACATTTTGATCCCAAGATGTAGAAGTGTACTCATGTTATTGCTTTATACTTAAACACCCCAAATGGATCATGCATGCAGTCAGTCTTGCGAATCAATATCTTTATCCACTCCTTCCACACACAAGAAAACGGCAAAAACCATGAAGTTCTCAGTCGGTGGTTCTTTTCAGTGGCTGCCTGCTGGCTGTGTTTGCGGGCCTGCTGTTCGGCTCCTCCTATGTACCCATCCTGTACATTAAGACCCATTCGTCATGTCGTGACAGCGTGTTCCATGGAGCCAGCGATTACGGTAAGTTTGGCATTTGAGGCCTTGACTTGGAAGATGATTAAAAAAAAAAAGATAAACGCCTGTTTATTTCTGTTCCTCTTGTCACAGACCTGGACTACGTCTTCGCTGAGTGCTGTGGCATTTTTGTCACAAGTACCGTGTATTTTGCCATCTACAGCACTGCCATGAACAACAAACCCCGAGTCTATTCCAGAGTCATCCTCCCTGGTAAAGAGTTCTTCTGAGTGATTGTTAGTGCAACAAAATATATGTATATATTGTGCCTTTGCACAAATTTATCATTTTTGGAAGTTTACAAAAAAGAGCCCCGGACAAATCTAAGGAAATGTAAGTGGCTGGTTTTAAAGCGATAAAAGATTTAGATTTGGTGTTAAAAACTTCAAAAACAGCTCAGTATGCTCTTTTCCGCCAACCGATATATTTTTATGACCCAAGCTGTTGCACACAAGGGGCAAGGGCAACCAGAATGTCCAAGAATAGCCCCGGTTTGACAAATTGCTGGAAGAATCGGAGGAAATGTAGCCGCTTCCTTTTGCCAAGCTGCTTCCTCCTCTGCGGGCGCATTGACCCAGTTGAGATATTGAGGACAGACAAGTGTGGATTTCGAAGTCATTTGGTTTACAGCTCAGTGGGTGGGCTGCAAAGTGGACTTTTATTTCAATGGTTTGCCAATGAAACTTAAAATGGACCTCACTTATCATCCACTTAGCAAAAACAACTTCTAATGGGAAGATGTTGTTCATCTATGGTGAATTTGTTCATATTTAAAATGGGGGGGGCACTCAAATTCAACCCTTGATTGTTATGAGAGTGTTTGATTTTGCTTTGAAAATTTTGCTAAATTTAAGTACTTAAACTCCTTAAAGATAGATAATAAAGTTGTTTTTTTTCTAAAACAATTAGGCGACCCCCTCAATGTACACAAATATATGGATTTTACACTCCTTGCACTGTTCCTGTGAGAAACCCCACTTTCGTATTAATGGGGCGAGACAATGAAAAATGTGCATTGAGGAACTCAACATGAACTCTTTCACTCTTTATTATTGCCAGTGGGAAAAGTTAATACACAGCACCCATCCATGTTCCACCTTTCATTTTTCTTATTTTTCAGCATGAATGAAATGGAAAATATTTACCTGTCGTGGCTCTCAGTCGAAGATTCCATCTTTCTCCTTGCAGGTCTAATGACTGGAGTAATGTGGACGCTATCCACTTACTCCTGGTTCCTGGCCTGTAACTACTTGAGTGCAGTCATTACCTTTCCTATTGTCACTGCTGTAAGTACGTCATGTCCTGGCAGCTAAGTAAATGTAGGGTGCTTATTTAGAAATGTTACTTTTTTGTTTTGTCTGATTCACGCTTTAAATTTTGGCTCTTAAAGTCTGTGCCAGTTAAAGAATGGAAATGATGGCAGGGAGGGAATGTTCACGGTTTACCTTTAGCAGACGGATTCAAGGCGCTGCGTTGGTTTGGTTTCTCCTGCAGGGCTACGGTCTGGTTGCAGGGCTGTGGGGGTCCTTGGTGTTTCAAGAGATTAAGGTAAGGATCCCAACTCTGATCTGGACAGACCTTCAAATCTCACTACAGGTTTGAGTCTTCAGCCAGTTGAAGCTTCACTGAAGCTTTTTGTTTTTGTTCCTCAGGGGAAGACAAATTTCTTCATCTTCCTTTTGGGTTCCTGTGTGGTTCTGATTGGTTCCTTGTTGACCGCCATCTCCAAGTTCTGATGGAACAAAAAAAAAAAAAAGACTGTCGGGAGACAAATCCTTGCACTCCTGTCCTCCAACCATCTCGGAAAAGAATCCTCCGATAAATCTTGTCAAAATGATCTGTGGTGGAGCTAAAAAAGATTTGAGGTTGGAATGCTCCGTTGTGAACCAGTGGGGGGGTTATAGTCTTAAACATTTGAATTCTAAGTGAGGTCTGCTGTTGAACTGTGTATTTGTGATTAAATTTGTTAAATGTACAGTATTGCCCATGCTTTTTTTTTTTTTTTTTAACATTTTGAGTCTAAACACTTATTCTGCACAAACCTCGATCAACTAAAAGTTTTCTCAATTTTCTTTTTGGACCGTGTTTTAATACGAATCAAATTGTTCCTATTTTTCACACATCTATAACCAAGCACCTGAAACCTCACTCTTAACACTTTCACATCCTAGAATTAATTTTTGCAGTAAAGGTGAATTTGCAATCTCGTGGGAAACAATTGGACCTGAATTATTCATAGATCCTCATCACTGATGTGTTAAACAGGATATTTATTTAGTACATTTAAAAAAGCTCGAGACAGATCTGTTTATATGCACCAGATTTACATTTGTTCATTAAGAGAAGCGTCAAGGTTATCATTGAGTAAAGTTTCCCTATCCTTGTAAAAAAAATATCTCTGATAAACTCTGTTCCAAATGTAGGGCTAGAATTTGTCAACGAAATACAATGTATAAATTACAGCCGTCTGAATCCCCCTTTATTCCTGACGACCTTTTCAGAGATCGCACTTTGGCATTCAGCAGGATGGGACGCAGTGAAAACGCACAAACCTTAATAAAAATGAGTCATGACATCACTTTCTCCTCTGCATCTTCACAGAAGGAGCGTTTAACCCCATACGTTTCATCTGTCTTTAATTTGCTCTTCTCTGTGGCAGCAAATTAAATGTCATAAAATGCCACTGCTAGTTTAAATAGGCCAGAAACGACTTATTTGACTCACGATGGCTGAATTTCTTGGAAAAAGAATGAAGATGTCCTGTGCATTTATCTGCACATCCTGCATCGTTAATTTCAGTGGAAAGAAAATTGGGACAGTTTTGAAATAGTTCTAGAAGTCAATCATTTGTCAGTCATTCAAATCAACTGTTTGTGCCAGATTCTTGGCAGCTAAGCTCATCAAACTTTCTGAACGCAGCAGAGCCTGGAGTCAGTTGAAGGCAGGACGCCCAAAAAATTGTTGCAATCTTCAGTTCCATTCATCTCAGTTAATTAAAACATAAACCCGTCAGAGCTTATGATAAGCTCTAGTAATTAATTGACAAAAGTTGGTCTCATTCACCAGCTGCAGCGTATGCTTGTGCAGAAAAGTCAAGGTATGAAGCAGAAAATTTGAGTTCATGATCTCTTAGCTGGCTTTTCTGACTGTCCTGCACTCATTTGATCATTATCTTACAGCGTTACTGATTCACACTAAGAGCTTTCCGGGTCCATTCGTGCTGCTTGCATGTGCAGTAGATGGAAGCACTGAAATGAGTTTGGCCTGTTATTAAAACTCAAGCAGTATTTTCATCTCTGAATTTTAGCATTAAGAGAAAGTCTGTCATAACGGTGCCTTTAAACTGAGTCGGACTGAGTCAGTCAGCTCTGCACCTTTTTCATTGCACAAAGAAACTGTTGGTTTTTTTCTCTATCATTCCAGGTATGATTAGCTTGCAGTGAGTGTTCATATAATGAAAATAAGAGCCAGCTGGGAATGTGTTCTTTTCTACATCCAGCTAAATTATGGATCCAACATTAAATCCCCTGATATGTGGTGCAACACATTTTTCACTTCTCGCCCTCAGAGTCTTTAAGTTGAAATAATATTTGCCGACTTAACGATGTTTTCAACAAATAGTCTCTCATTCTATTACAAGCAAAGAATGCAAAAAGCCAACAAACAGGGGCGTAAATTGATCCTGTTTTTGTGCATCTATTGTTATTTGTATCACAAAAGGGCACTAAGCAGCTGAAAGAAGCAGGAGCTGTTGGTCTCGCATATTCATATCAACGCCTCAGCCGAGACGGATTTAGAAAATCAATGATTTTTATGTGATCATGCTTATATTTCCTGAGAAGTTTTCCACAGTATATTAATTACACTGCAGAGAAGAAATGTTTTTTGTTTTTTTTTTAAATGAAGAAAAGCCACAAGTAAGTCCACTGTTTAACTTTCTATTTGGAGAATTCCCAGGAGTCAAAACGGAGGCAGGGAAATGATGATGGATGTACAACCTGAAAGGAAGTGAGCAACTGTCCCCCATAGATAGCAACTGGTTGGAAGGAAGCTGGAGCCAAGACCCTATGTAGTGGCAGCTGGCAGAAAGGTGTGAAAAGACCGTTTTGAGTTCTGAATGAGTAACACATAAGAGGCAGCAGAGGAGGAGGCGGCAGTTGCCACCTTTTGAATAAGGAATCAGGGCTGGACGTTTGAATGAGTTTGTCTTTAAACTGAATATTGTGTGAATTATACAAACTATTCGCAGCATGTGTTGGAACCTTTTAGCATAACCACGGTCAGTCAGCCAAAGCCTATTCAATTATTTATACCAACATTTGTAAACTTGTCCAGACTCATCGTTTCAATTTCTTCATCCTATTTTAAGCAGTTTAATATTGTAATTGTCACATCAATCACATATTATTTATCAGGATCCTAGTGATCTGAGCAACAGCTCGTCCTCCATATCGAAAACGGAATGTGTACACATGCTATCACAAGCAGAAACCCCACCCGCCTTCAGCTCTCAGTAAACATTTACAGGCATACAAATATCATGCTCATAGTTCTCAAAACCAGTCAGAAGGAGAAATTTTGCAGACATCCGGTTGATAGCAGGATCTATTTTGGCTGCTAGAGTAATAAATCTGATTATGCCAGTGAGTAAAGACTGCACACTGAAATGTTTCCCTCATGAGATTGCATTTAGGTTGAGGTGGTTGACCATTCCTAACCTGTCTTGTAGTCAAAGAAATGAGATGAATCATAATGCTGGAACATGGAGAGAATTGTCCAGTTAAGACAATGAGAACAGGTTGTACAGGGAAGAAGAGAGCACAGGAGGTGGGTTAAATGAGACGAGCAGTGGAAATAAACATCGAGGACAGAATTAGAAACACAGGAAAAAAGACGGCGCGTGCTGAGTCCCTCTATCCACTGGGTGTAGTCATTGTGTTTCATGTAGTTCTTTTACTGCAGAATAGAAAAGAATTTGTTTCACAGGAGAGCAACAAAGATATCAGTTGTCATTTCATCCCATGTCATCTAATCAGAACTCATTTCTTCTTGACTTACCTTCACAACTTTCAACGTTCACTTTGGCTTAACTTTTCATCACATCTTTTCTCATCTCATCCAATATGATTTCATCTCATCTCATTTCATTTTGTTTCATTTTATCTATAATCTCATTTCATCTCATCTCATTTTATCTAATCTGATTCCATCTCATTTCCACTTCTCTTTCTCATCTCATCTCATTTCATCTTATCTAATCAAATTTCATCTCATCTGATTTCATCTGATTTCATCTTAAAACAAAGTCCCAAAGTCAAACTCCTTCACGTTGTTTCTTGATGTTGTTGTTGTTTATTGTGGTGAAACATGAAGGGTACATGATTGTGAATTATTTGAGAATGATAAGGGGCTTTATGATTGTAGTCATCTCCTCTTCACTTGATTTGACCACATGAAATAAAGAATTTTTAACATCATGTAGGTGTGAAATGAGGCTGTGATTGTGTTCATTTATGAAATGTGTTGCAATTGTAGAGAGGATTATTTCATCAGCTAAGATGCTCCTCTTCAGCGCCATTATCCTAAATATATTACGTTTGTGCTTGTACTTGATTTGAGTATCCTTTATTGAACTTTTTCTTCCGGAACAATCACTACACATTCAAATAAGCAACTGTTCCACAGCAGGACAGCAAACCTAGTAATCATTATCTGTCTGTCTGAGCTTTGACTAAAAATAATAATGGTGCAGTTTAGGGAAACATTGTTGTCATGACATTCATAACCTTCAATAAAAAGGAACATTTTATTACCTCAGACATGATGTTATAACTTCAAAGCTATTTTGACTTTCTCATTATCAACAGCTAATTCAGCCTGCCACTTGCCATTCATTTCAATTCGCCATAGGGCATTAGGCTGCCACCAAATCAGTTGTCGAGTGTGTCGCCGTGGGAACATACTGTCATTCATCAGGATAGTTACAGCCTCTTCCTCTCATTTCAATCGCTCTCCCTTATCTTCCTCAGATGGGAGCGGATCTAGCCTCAGTCCAGAGCTCCTGCAGAGGTAGAAAACTGCAGTTGGTGATGTTGATACGGTTGCCACGGTGAATGGTCGCTTCCGATTGGCCTTATCTTTGACTTCACCTATTTTATTCAACTTAAGCCTTTTTTTTTCTCTAGATATTCACAAATTTATTCCTTGACCAGCATGTATTCACACCAGTAGCCTAGCAGAGTATCCTATCCTACTGTCATGAGTGTCTTTTCATACAGCGGGGTCAGGGTGATTGAGAGATGGGTAATTCCTTGCAGAGTAGTGGATATTTTCATTTTGTATTTCAGTAGCCTCCAGCTATGACTTCTGAACCCTAAGTTGATGAGGCCTGCAGCTTTCTATCTCATGATAGAATCAGGAGTAAACCTACTTTTGGATAACGGTATCATGGTGGGATATCTCACCATGATGGTGGTTCTGACCTAAGTCAACCCAAAGAAAAGAGTCAGAAAAAACTGAAATAAAGTGCTTTGAACAGTAATCAAGGAAAAGGAATCATGTGATATATTAAATTATAAATACACTCAGGCACATTCAGGATTAAAACTGTTTCATATTATAAGGTCTGCTGCACACAGAATCAGCACTCTGGGTCAAAGCATGAAGAAGTTTTGATATTTCCACTTTCCATAATGAGCTGCCTGACAAATCCTAAAATCCTCCAATAAGATAACAAGTTCCACATTGGCGCTTATCAACTTCCTTTCTCAACGGAGGCTTTCTGCTTCAGACCCTGAGCACATTTCCATAAAAAAAGACAATGTCTGGTGTCTTTTGAAATTTCTTCCACACCAAAGGGGTTGATAGCATCCCGCCGGTTTGACACATATTCCAGCAAAGAGGAATAATGCCAAAGAATAAAAAACCACAGTCAAAATTTGTAATTTTAATTTTGTTATTTTACTCTTCAAGTCACTTTTTGTAATAAAAATAAATTATTATTATCATTATCATTATCATTATTATTATTATTATTATTATTATCATTATCATTATCATTATCATTATCATTATTATTATTATTATTATTATTATTATTATTATTATTATCATTATTATTATTATTATTATATAAATCCTTTGTAAAATAATAAAATAAAATAACAGTAAAATAACAGTAAAATAAAATAACAATAAAATAAAATAACAGCCGAACTTATACTAGGCTGTTGCTCAATTCTGTCACATGTTTCATGCGTGGTGTCGTCTTTGATGACTTTCTTTACCCCGTTATTTTATTCACAGCGCTAGTTTTGTGTGTCTCCTTGGAGAAAGATTGACTTCAGGTTTTATTCAGCACAGCAGCCGTGGATCTCGCTTCGGAATTAAGAGGGAATGAAGGAGTAAATAAGTCTAAAAATTAACATGCCAGCTAGGATGTCTGTCGAGCGGAGACTCTGAGGTCCTTCATGTGGCGCATGAAGCTGGCGTCATGAAAGTGGCTGCTTTGCAAACTCTCCATGTTCATTTTTATGCTGCTTCTGCTAGAAGGGTTAAGAATGTGAAGAAAACAAACAAAACTTTATATTTCTAATGAAGCCATTTTCTTTTTGTTTTGCTTTTTCTTTTTCTTTTTTACCAGCAACAAGTTACCCAAGAACATTTTGGCCTTGCTCGAGGTGACAGCCAGACTGCATCAAATGCTAAATGAATACGATAGCTTCCTCCTGCGGTGCCACTATATAAATCCTGGCCTCTCTGCTCTTAGGTAGCCGCCAGTGAAACACAACGATGAAAGGCCTTCAAGGTGACTAAATGGTAGAAAAAACATGTCCAGATAAATGCACCATTCAGACTTTGTAAAGGTTCAGAGTCTTTCACAAACAGCTACTGTAAGTTACACATTTCAAGGCTTCAGAAGTGAAACAATAGAAAAGAGCTTCTGCGTTAGGAGGTATAGATACACTGACACCAAAACACTTTGAAAGGGGTAATATAATAACATCTCAGAGAACACTTTCATCATATTACTGAACAATAAGCACTTATACAAATGGTATGCATCCATTTCTCAATCACCTGAAGCTTTAGACGCTCAGTTGTGGCCAAGGGCTTTATCCCTATGCTGGAAATGGTTGATAAGCTATGAGCTCATCCGGCGCAACCGTCTTAAGCTTCAGTTTTTTTTTCCATGTCAATTACGTCAGTGACTTCAAAACGACCTAAAAAATACCCACAAACCTTGAGCAAAAACCATTAACTGTAATTTATTCTACTTGATATTAGTGATGTCCCAAATAAAGGTCTACATTTAAATTCTTGTCATGCCGCAAGATGTCTTGGAATATGAAATGATGCCTGTCAATTTGGAACTAGCGATGCACATATTTTATTAATAATATCTGTGGGCGCTAGCGTGCATTAATATTTACCTCGCATATCGCCTGTATATTTACTACTGTAAGATATTCTAGTCTGAGAAGGAAGTAAATTTGCCGCGTGTGGAAAATGGGCTGCTGTGATTGGACCAGACTTCACACATGATGATGGAGGCTGATAAAGAAATATTCATTGAGGGTTAATTATGTGTTTAAATGTGAATTTTACTAATTGAAAATCAAAGCTGAGAAAGCACCTTCTCCCAGTCATGATGATGATGATGATGATGATGAATTGGTTGCACAAGTGGGCGGGGTCGGGCCTGTTTGTCCCACCCACAATGCTGCACTTTTTACATCAGTGTGACAAACAGAATCTTAAAGGGCTGGTTTGTGATGGTAGGAAATAGCGAGCATTTCCACCAACTCCGTTATCAAATAGAGTTTATTTGAACTTAAGTCCTTCAAAAGTGACTTCACGTATCTGGAGGTTTTAGTAGATAAATGTGAAATGTTTTAATTTTGACTGCGTTATTTAGCAATCTGTTGAAGCAAAGCCATGGATTCCACTCGTTTAAGCTGTAATTCTCTTCCTGGTGGATGAAAAGCAAACTGCAATCACACACCACTCTGAGTTTTCTATTTCACTCAAAACCTCTATACACTTACAGTGATTTTACGATGAACTGGAAGTAAGATAAAGTCAACAAGCAAAACAAGGGCAGTACTCTTTCTTTCAGAAAAACACTTGCAAAGTATTTGAGTTCATTTACGTCAGTGAGTCATACTTTTGTGGTTTGAAATTCTGCTGCTCTGCTGTAAATGTCATTTTCAAAGCTACTTTGTGAAGCTTATTTTCTCAGCGATTATGACAAAAAAAAAAAAAAAAAAAGCCAGCTGTTGAGTTATCACTATTTCACTGTCATTTTGTCTGCAAACCATTTTGCGATCGTTCGATTTGGCATTTGTGCAAGCGTGTTTTGCAGTGTGATTGTCCTTTTCGTTCTTTAACATTGAGTCAAGTTCCACTTGACGTTGTGCAACAACAAGCTCAGTGAAAAACTTTCCAGCTGCTTTTTGACGGGCGAATTTTTTGTTCATAGTTCTATAGAACATGAGATTAGCAGAGGCTATAAGATCGGTTGATCATCGTAAACACTGGTGTTACCTTGAGCTGTACTGGTTTGTTTTAATTACAAAAAATACACAGTTTCTATACTTTGTAAAGATGTTTTCCTTTAATACATCAACCAAGCTTCAATAAGGCTGCTGGAAATACAATATTTGATAAATAATACTATTCCCTGTTTTGCTGTGTGGGAAGCCTGACCTGAATGTCAAGGATGTTGGTTGTAAGATGAAAATGTAGCTCAGCAGAAGAAATCTAACTTAAATTTACTCATTCTTTTATTTTATGTTTTTTCAGACTTCACCTTGGAGTTTGAACTGGATGATAAAAAGCATATTGACAGAAGGTGTTAATTCAAAAATAATTCTATTACCTGAGGGCTCCTGTGGTGAAAAACAGAGGAAGAGGAGGAGGAGGAGAACAAAACACAAAGGAAAAGGATAATAGGAGATACACAAAGAGTTTGAAGATGCTCCACACAGTGAGTTTGTCAAAGTTTAAATTTGAATGTGCAGGAATAAAGCTGAAGGAGGAATTCATCGGAGAATGTAGCCTTTACATAGCCCACCTAAAGAATTCAATATTTCTTTGACAGTGCAGAAGTGATGTCAAGAATCTGTCAAAATGACTGCATATTTAAAGCGATGAGTACGACTGTAATTGTCTGGTCTTCAGCCTTTTATCCAAAATTGGGCTCACCGATTTCTGCTGCAAGCTATCCCAGCTGACTTTGGGCGAGAGGCTGGGAACATATTGGATGAGTCGCTAGTTGTTTTTCTCTCAAATGTTTGTGTCAAATGCTGCAAGAATTCTCTTTTTCTTTGAATGTCAAATAATTTGATGTATCGATTGGAACAGTCCAATTACAAAATGTCAAAATACAATTAATTGGTTTGATGCGGAACACCAAAGTAAATTTCAATCCATCTATCCAAACTTATTATGTACAAATTATCTTAATACGTGCATGGATTATTTTATTCTGTCAGAAATGGTCAGTCATTCAGTGGAATGTCCAGTGGGGCTCTGGTTGCCTGTGTGCACCAGAATTCTACTGGACGGGACCCCCAAAGTCATACACTGCCTTATCACCCTCAGTCTTGAGTGGATTGAGCTGTAAAATGAACTTTACACCATATTTTTGAAGATTTGATATCGACATCCTATCATAGCCAAGGAGCAACTAACGTCAAAGTAAGAAGAAATCATCCTCTTTTCTGAGAAAAGATGCAAGGATTCAGAGAAACTCCATTAAGCTTATCCTCCCTGACGTGGCCAATTCTCGGTCGTAAAATGAACAAAATCATTTTATGCAACATCTCACGCAACTAATGCTTCCAATAAGTCCCAAGCACTTAAGCTAACTCTTGCCTCTAGGAATCAAAATCATTAATTTCACATTATTTGCAGCAATTATTGAGATGTTTGGAGTTGAAGGGTTGGTGCTGACTTCAGAAAGGAAACTGTGGAGTTTGTAATTAATATCCATTAGTCCTCAAAAGACCACTTTGGGACCCGACACCCCAAACTGTTCCCAATGGTTCTCCCTCCTGTGTGAGTGATTGTCAGTCCTGGGGAGCAGATGGCGCTTTGCACAGTTGTCTCGGAATGGATGCCAGAACTCAAGCTGGTGTTGTGAAGTATTTCGAGTTGTCTGTGTTGTCTGTGTGTGTTTTTATAAAAATATTTCACATCATCCAGAGAAGTAAGTCAGTTTCAGGGGAAGAAAACATCAGTCGAATGTAGAAATAGTCTGTCAGTCTGGGCTGCTCTGCTTGACTGTCTACTCCTGCATTTCAATTATGAATGCATGACAGGCATAACAGCATTAGAATAAAAACTATGATAATTACTATTAGAATGCAACTGAAACCAAACAATTATGTTCATGCAAACACTAAGGCAAAAGAAACAATGATTGGAAAATGTTTTGTTGATCAGTATGATTGCATTATAAAACAGCATATGCAGTCGTGATGAGGAGTTCCAATACAACTGTTATCTTTATTGTTTTCATTTGTGTTCTTAGTCATTCATTTCTATCGTGCGATGCATAGACTGCTTCACTGGGTTCTCATTTGTTGTATAAGACATAAGAAAGCCACTTTCTGTTGTGCAGCATTAGTGAATTCCGTGTTTATCTTGCAGTAAATCATTCTATTGAAGTTGGAATTTCTCAAGCACAGCCAAACCCTGAGGGAGATAATCCAATATCTTCTCATTTTCCACCGCAAATGAGCCTCATCGATAAAAAAAAAAAACAGCATTGCACACAGTTATCTTCCAGTTTGGTGTGGAGACCTCCTGAGACTTGTGAATGCATGTGAGCAGATAATCAATAATATACAACAGAAGAAAATGTATGGAGTTTGTTTGACAAAAGGAGCTATCGCCATCAGAGGTGGAAACGATCGTTTGAATTTGAATCCTGGAGCGAGTTTTCCCTCACACCCCCCCTGAAAGGATTTGTATAGAGTTATGCTTTCACAGTGAAAGAATCTAAATACAGATGCATGGGAATACATGTGGGGGCGACCTCAGCTTTGACAAGGGTTGAGGGTGTGACGAAAAACCTCATGTGGGTTGAAAAAGGCGTGTTTGTTCTCTTTATATTGTGTAACTTTTATATTCTCCTCATAGAAGAAGGATTTGTACATACATCCTCAGCCAAATGTGAAATGACCTGAGGTAATTTTCTATTTCAATCTCTCTGATAATTACGGATGTTCCATATGAAATGACGGGAACGTGGAAAACAATTGAGAAAGATAACATCAGTGGGACTTGGGGTATGTCAAAAGCACTGTGTGGCCTTGAATGCTGAATTCATGAAACGTTACCGTCCTGCTCAACGCAGCACAGCCTGTCGTTTTTTGATTTCTGCAAAATGATTTGTGTTTAAACGGTTGATGAAAAATAAAATCAACTTCCCCGTGGTGTTGCAAAAAAAAAAAAAAAAAACACAGCGAGAAATTAATGGACTGTCCACGTGGACGGCCTGAACGCAGTCAGTGGCGTTTACTCCCACCGTTTTGAGCGATTCTTTTTATAACTTCCCTGCTGTTTGGTGATCAAGACATTAAACTGGTCAAAGCAAAACGCGCCCCTGGAAATAATGACTTTTGGATTTAGTGATGGCCCAGAGTCGGCAAATTTGATTCAGCAATAGTAGATTCTTTGCATTTCAGATACCGGAAACTTGTGATATTGAAAGCCTCTGTAACTCTGTGACTCACTGCAGCACAATCTCAATATACGTGCATTGAAAGATTACTTATCCACACAACACAGTTGCCAGTAGAAGAGTGTGGAGAATTACTTCCTTGACGCTTGACTGAAATAATTTCTTTCACTTTAATGCAGGCAGGCATTTCTTTTGACGCTGCACTTCATCGGATACTGGCTCGCGTTACTTTGGTTGGCTCTGGATTGTTTAGTGATTCATATTCATCCTTCATTAAATGAGGGCAGTGTTCCCAATCAGTTTTTTTTTAGTTTGGTTACATGAGCTGTGATCCACGACAGCTCATGTGCAGAAAAGAAAAGTTTGAAAGTGTTCTAACAAACTAATTTAAAGGTTAAAAAAAAAAAAATCAATGGAAAATACACCAAGAACACAGCACGGAAACAGCTTACAGGTAAAAACAGGGAAAAAAACAACATCATGTAAACCTTTCAAAACAAGCGCTGGTAAGAAAAATTACAGGATCTGAATCATCACCAAAACCTAATGGTGTGTCTTCCTGGGCTGTACCGGGAAAACCTCATCAAAATCCAGACAGACAAACAAATCAACACTGGCAAAAACATCCCCATCCTGGTGGAGGTAAACACGCTATGAGCAACATCCAATTGAGTTTTCACACAATATGATTTCAGGGAAGGTTCCAAATACAGTTTGAAATGATTTAAATGAAATGGCACTCGGTGACACTCAGCACAAACCTCCTCCAAAGGAGGACAGTCCCAGCTTTTCTTGGACTACATAACATGTCGTACATACTTTCATTCTGATAAATAAAAAAGAAGGCCGTCACTGAGCATGGGCTATCATTTAGTTTTCTACATTTGTATAATTTATAGCTGTCACTGGATGCTGTCACTACAGCAGTGCAATCAGAGTTGGCAATATATGGAGTAATGTCCGTCTTCTATAAATTGTAGGTTGCGGCGATATTGGTGAGAGCTTTCTCCGACAATTGAGCAGAATGTCCATTCACTGTTCTGTTCCTGAATGAAAAGCTGAACATCTTTATTTCAGACATGTCAAAGCCGACAAAATAACATGTTTCAAAATGGACAGTATGACGCGTCTGACCTGGAAACATTTGGAATGCCTAGAAAAATTTTTTTTTTAAAAACAGAATTGCTTTATCATACAGTAATTAAGTTATGGAAGGCCTAGATTGAAATTAACATGGACGCACATGGAGAAAGCTTGAATGTGTTTCATTAGTGGAGGTTATGAGTTTGTTTGTTTTTTTTAACTTCTTCTCTATTCGTTCTAAACTCCTCCATCCATCACATTTTTTCATTGAACTTGAATAGTATCAAATCACTGGAGCAATTAAAATAATTTAACTGTCTGCATGTGTTTTCATGCTACTTTACCATGAGTCACTAAATATCTACCGGATGAGCAACTCCATCTTATTGGCTGGCCTTAGTTGTAAATACTGTAGATTGCTTCGCCTGGCCATCAGAAACTGGTGTGATCGAGTTGTAACAAGTCGGGATCGATAACTGTGGGCATTTTCTTTTTCTCCTGCCTGTCATGATTTGATTCAGCTGAAGATTTTAGAATTGTATCTCCTTAACCGCAACTGTTATGTAAAATGACTTGTCCTTTTTTTAAAAACATTTTTAAAAAATCCTCTGTTTTTTACGGTGAACACATTCAGCAACAAAATCCTGAGATGAAAAACGAGCACACGTGAATTAACCGTCTATTTCAGAGGTGCTGAAGCAGCTTATCGAAAATCTGATGAATTAGAGATAGAATCAATAGTGCATTTATGCAGAAAAATACATTTTAATATTCATAAATCAACAATGATGAAGCAATAATTGAGCCACAAGCAGTCAAGTCAAGCTGTGAAGCCTGTCTCTGCACAAGGTGACCTGCGTGAGTACATCGATGTGTCCTATTGATGGCCCCATGTTTTCCTCGTGGTCACTTCATCAGGAGGTTTTATTTTTAAAAAACCCAAGAAAAAAAGGTGGTGGGGGGGGTCACACAGGAGTCTATAACTGCATTCATGTCGATGCTGCTGAGGCAATGGGGGGGGAGGAATAAAACATGAGCACAGATCCTGATGGAATACCTGGCCTCACCGACAATAAGGTAAACCGTGGAACCATGTTTCATCACCCGAACATTCTGGTGCTGGGATGGGATTTTTCTGACCAAACCGTCCTCTTAATATATTTCATGGATCTATGTCCGAGTTCTTCTAAGCAAAATTATCCAATAGAAATTACTGTTTTTCACCTAGAACTACAGGAAACTAATGAAAGCAAAGAGTTTATCCATTATGAACAACTATGCTCTGAGCACGCTCTCGTTCCTTTTGAAACATGTCGATGCAGTTCATCATTCTGTCCTTAAGGTCATAACTGAGATCCATTCTTGTTTGTTGTATTGTTTGAGAAAGTTGAGTTGTTTTTGAGATGAGGACATTGCTGAGTGACCATTTCTATTGTCTTGTCAAACTATCTTGGTATCCCACGTGTCTTGGAAACATCGGACAAAGACCTAGTAATCAATATATACTCTGGAGAGCCAGCATTAAAAAGGTTGATGGAAGCATTTGGATTGAAATGTGCGTTGAATGTCTAGTATTTGTCGTTATGTTTTGTAAGAATCACAGCGCAAAAGGGAAAAGAAGGACACTTCTAGGACAGATAAGGAGTATTCCAAACATTTAGGGGAGTAGACTGAAAAAACTAGACCTCAGGAAGAAATTAAACACAAGAGTCATCGTGCCAAAAGCTGGAGAGCCAGATAGCCATAAAAATTTAGTGTTTGTCCAGGACAGAATCAGACCTGGAGACCAGAGGCAGGAGACTGACGGTTACCTGACTCGGGGCAAAGTGAAATACAAAGACCATCCAAAAAGCCCAGATGGTGATAGCAAAAAACGAAGATCCATGAGGTCCTGGGAATCAAAGCAAAGGTGCAAATTGATTTAGCAAGGACAAGGTTATAAGAATGGTGAAGAAAAAAAAAAAAAAGCAATCGTATACTAAAGAATTTGACTTGATTTGCATCATTTTGGCAAAAATAATGTATTGGTACAGCTCAGTCATTTAGGAGGAATTCAAAGAAGAGTTGTTGGTCATCTACAGGGAGTGGAGGTTTTTTGGATTGGGGTCAGATGCTAAATGCAAAATTCCTTCACCCCCCAACCAACTTGGCTTTTTTTGTTTGTTTGTTTCATTCAGGTCCATTTCAGCCACAACTTTGTCAGCATTGCAAAATAAAAAATAAAAAAAACCTATAAAGTTCAATGTTTCTGAACCAGAATCTAAATGTCGCTATATTCATTTGAAGTCCTAATTCTTAGCATGTTGATTTTTAGGAATAAAAACTAACTATAATAAAACTTTGTTTAATTAAATTGGCCTTACAGTTGTGCTGGGCCGGGAATTATTGAATCAACACAAGTAATCATTTTGATTGATCCAACCTTGGACCCTAAAACACTCGTTGCTCTATTTGCACTGAAACAACACGCAGGCGACACTGTACACCTGTTTTTAGGTGATGATTGTGAAGCACTTGGAGTGTGTGGGTGAAATATAGATGACAGTAATCAGTCTACAGGCATGGATTATCCTCTGTGTCACACTGAACTCACTCCCCGCTATCAAATCCTTTATTCGAGGCGATATAGAAGTGAGGGAGCAGACCTCCAGCTAATTACTTTGAGGATTACGCATTGGATTACGCATGATCAAAAATAAAAACCATCTCATTTTAGCGTTGTATGTCCCGAGGCAAAAGAAAGGCCAGGAACCCGGATCCAGGGTACAAGAGCGGACAGCTTATTAAGCACAAAGTAACAACAGAAAATCACCTTACTCAGGGAAATACTTGTGAAGACCAAAAACAAGAGAATCCCAAAAGCTTGCAGCTGGAACATGTGGCAGGAGACAAGGTCAGTAACGTGGCTAGGGACAGAGTGCATCACTTGGAAATCTTTCAGCGCGGAACAAAATGGGACAGGTGGCTAAATAGGCCCCAGGTAATCAGCCCGGGTACCAGGCTCTGCCCATTAGCCCAGATCCGCCTCATGCCATGCTCCAGCACTGCAGAGAAGGAGAGGGAGAGCAGGGCAGAGAAACCAGAGCAAAAAACACAACCATGAGGGTTAGGAGATTGTTCAATCCTCTGACTCCACCAAAGACGTCCAGGTGGAAAATCTATATTACGCAAATCTTTCAGGATTTACATGTAATTGACGTCATCAGTTGTTAGTTCATTAATGCAAATCGCTTCAGTATTTGTTAAAAACCCACTGCTAGGTCTGCTTATTTTTAGGGTCTTAATCATAGACACGGATACCCCCACTCTCTCATCACCACCTCCCCATCGTCGCCCTCCCCCTTCGTGAGCGCTGAACCTACGCTGCGTTTCGCGCGTCAGGTGGTCGCGGATGTGATTTCTTTTTTTTTCTTTTTCTGACAGCCCTCCGTGGATCTGGCAGACGGACTCGATCTTCCAAAGGGTTTGACTGAGTCGCTTCATCAACTCCCTGCGCGCTTATCCAAGCAAGCGAACCCACGCGTAAAAAGCTTTTTACGCACAGGATCCAAATGTGTACAAGCAGCCGCGATCATCGCTGCTCCCGCTGAAAATCACCACCCGCGCGATTTTCCACTCCAACTTCATCACACCATGCAAGTTTATGTGGCCGTGATTCTCGCTTGTGGAGTGTCGTCGGGTGAGTTCAAACTTTTCGTCTTGATAATTTATGGAATCTTTGAAGCACGCGTAGATTTTTTTTGTTGTTGTTTCTTTTGCTTGCTTGTTACTGAAATCGTCTGTGATTGTGTAAATTTAAATGATGCGTCTTTGGACATCATTTCCAAGCTCCAAAGGGGGCTGCAGTGGCGCATGACAGGCAAACTGTCACATACGGTTCAGCCTAATAAATCTGAATAACTGGAAGGGGGTGTGATCGAAATCAGTGGGAGGCATCTCACAGGGGGGTTAATTAATCTGCAATTAGCAGCCTTTTCTCTATTTCTAATAGTAAATCGTTCCAATATTTCACTCATACTTACTATTAGTATATTATAGATATATTTCCTTATTTGATGTTTTTTTGCGTTAAAATTTTTTTTCATTTCTTGTGGTATAAAACGCTGCATCCATCATATTTGAACGCTGTGGTCAGTCACTGTCATGTGTTGCTGCGTCTTTTATGCGTAAAGGTCTGCAAATCCAAACGGAACACGGAGGACTCAATTTACAAGGGATTCAAACTGGAACCGCTGTAATTAAAGGAATGCGGTCACAGTAGAATAATCCAAGCATCCCATAACCCTGAAAATACAGACAATAAAAATATTTTTCTTCATAAGGAAATCTTGCTAATTATTTTTCTGGCATCAACAGTTACCTTCTGAAGAGTGTAAAATATCTAATTCGATGTTTTCCATTTTTGCCTTGTATATAATTGGATTTGAGAACTGACACATTAAATATCACTCAAGTACAGAGAAAATGGAACATATTCATTCATGCATTATGCCTTTGCATCAAGTCTGTTCCACAATCACACTGAAAAGGAGACATGTCTTGTGCCAGAATGAGGTCGGTCTCATGCAGCTGGATCAGTCCTTTGTTGAGCAGGTGAATTTATTGCGGCTCTCCGGTCCAGCATGTAGCTCAATGAGCTGAAGCTGGGTTGTGATGAGCCTGGAGAACTCTGTGACTGTAGCCATGACTGTCTTCTTGTCCTCTGTGGGTTTCCCTTGGATGCTGAGTGGTGTCTGTCCTCAGAGATATGTCTGAGGGGGGGGTCCCTTGCTTTCATTTCTCCTGAACAGGATGTCTGATCTGATGGCAATTCGTATAATTGGCTCATTCTCCACACCTGCAAGACATTTGAAGAAGGGAATAAACAAAACACGTGACGTACGGACAGTAAAAGACACCCCTGGCATGCAAAGTCTGCTGTTGTTCGTGAATTGAGTTGCTCCATAACCTCAACCTGTTTACCTGTGGAATCTGCCTCACAATTATTTTTATTAGCGTTGGGCAATTATTACTGTGTTTTGTTGTTTCTGCTCCAGCTTGTTTGAAGCTGGCAGCTTCAGAACTGGCCAGTTTGCCCCCCCCCCCCCCCCCCCGCTGTTCCTATTCCTGTTATCAGAGGCAAACCAGACTTTGGTTCTCCACCATCCTTGCAGCTTGTTTATTAATGCACTTAGAGATTTCCCTTCAAGCTATCTGCAGACTTATCACCATTTCTTCAACACAATGTGTGCGTGATGACTTTGAGTTGGGTGGCATGGTTAGATTCTGACAACCCCCCCAGCAAGCGGAAGAAGTGGAAGATGAATGAATGAATGAATGAATGAATGAATGAATGAATGAATGGCTTTGAGTTGGGTGAACTGACATCATTTGAATATCTCACTAGCTCAGAGTGGAATCAGATGAGTTCATTAAAGATTAAATATCTCTTTATTAGTAATTTATTTATTAATAAAGGACTCTGACTCAAATTCTGATTCTGATTAGTCCCTTGCTGGGGAAACTTTTTTTCCACTCCTGTTAGTGATCATTACACACACGAATATATATCGTACAGGCCAGAATACACACACATACACACACGCACGCACGCACGCACACACAATCACACACACAAACACACAAGGGGGCTGTAGGGCACACAAATGATGGTGAGAGGTAGAGTTGCGGGCAGCTCCCTCAGGGTGCACCCCCAATGAGCAGCTCCCAAGCACTGCCAAGGGGCTTTGCTCAAGGGACCCTTGGCAGTGCTCAGGAGCTGAACTGGCACCTCTCCTGACCTACTGCTGCCCCCCACGTCACATTGTATCCCCCACCAGCTGTTTATGGTGGAGGACCCATTGTTTAATGTATACCAGTTAAATCCTGATATCCTCATCGATAAACAGAATGTCTTCAAAGATGTGGCGCTCAATCATTAATATTGGGTGTGTAAATATTGATTTGGATTTATTGAACAACTTTGAACCAATACTGTATTTCAGAATTTACTGTATATGTTTCTTACTGTTACTGTTACTGTTTGTGTGTGTGTGTGTGTGTGTGTGTGTGTGTGTGTGTGTGTGTGTGTGTGTGTGTGTGTGTGTGTGTGTGTGTGTGTGTGTGTGTGTGTGTGTGTGTGTGTGTGTGTGTGTGTGTGTGTGTGTGTGTGCCGCTGTAAAAGGTAACAAAAAAAAGAATTCTTGGTTCAGAAACAATTTCTTGCAGTCGATGCTGAAGCGAGGTTCGGCACACACCCCATGGCTGCTCTTTCATCAGCTTTAGATACTGTTTTCTAAATGCTAAAATGGATTAACTGATAGATTCCCCCCTCGGTTAAACAATCACATGTTAATCACATGGTGAAGAGAGTTTGTGGATCGACCGAAAGAAAATGAAGGAAAACTAGACTCATGATATTCGGTAAATAAAGGAACAAGCATCTGATAAGAGAGGATTAATTTTCAGAGGCTGTTAAAGGGAATTCCAGAAACTCCGGATTATCTTCTACTATGGTCGAGGTGCTCAATGCTGCTCCTTCTCAACTGCAGTCGTCTCCATTGTCTCATTTTGTTCCATCAGAATTACAGCTGATGGAAACTAAATAGATCCCAGTGAACCCTGTGGAAAACAATTACTGGTAGGTCTCAATCCCAGTTCTCTCAAACTCAAGTGTAACATTCGCTGTGATTGACCACAATACCGTTAGACTCTTGACATGCTGGTTGGTCTTTATGAGTGTGTTAGATTGACTTAAATCTGACATCAAAGTGATGAAGGTGTACATTAAATATGGAGGTCACATGACCTTGGTGGGGTGCCTCAGGGGAGCTGTTTCGGTCCATTACTGTTCTAACTATACTGTACACGCTGCCACTTGCTGACATTACAAATCACAGTGCATGTTTATGTTTATGCAGATGACACACAGGTGTACATAGTTGCTAACATAAATATATGGTCAATAATGGATTTTGTATATTCTCTCCATACCTAAATGGGTCCTTTCTGGGTTCTCTAACAAAGGCATGCAGCATTTAGATCGATTTCGATCGCAAATTGAAGCCAGATTACACATTGATACCTTGCACTCATTTGATTTCACCTCCCATTAAATGTTAATTATCAATGTTAACTTTAATATTTAATCTATTAGTGTAATCTGGTGGATATAGAGCGTGAAAAATATTCCATAAATATGTTTATGGAAGGTGTCCAAGTCAAACGATAGTAACTATTTCGTCATCACACTCCAGACTGTAGAGGGAGACTCCAACAGTTGTGGTGAATTCAATTACTCACCTTGTTAAGTGCTAGTACTGGAATATCAGTACAGCGTCTTTTTATAAAGTTTGATCCGTAATCGTCTGTCTGCTGAATCTTGGACAAGAGAAACTCACCACGTTGTGCGATTAAGAAGTAAGATTTGTCTCGCATCTTTGGTTGTCAATGGAACCATTTGTATAATTTAGACTTTTTGTTCATCAGCCATGTCCAGCTGTCGGTTTCCGAAAAATAAAATAGAAAGCTGACTCAGTCTGGAACGTACGAGGGACAGCTGTCTCGTAAATCCCTTTTGGCGTGAGTTTGGACAACAGTATGCAAAAGCAAACATGATTCACAGCCGTCAAAAGTTTTCTGAAACACTGAAGGCTCATTTTATGACAAGAAACAATTTTAAAAAAGATCATTCTTCCAATCACTGACATTCTCTTGGATGTGTGTGCTTTCTTTATAGCTCTCAACGTCACCGAGGAGAAGGCTTTGTGCCCACTCGGGTACTTCCCTTGTGGAAACCTGACAATATGCCTCCCTCAGCTTTTGCACTGCAATGGCATCAATGACTGTGGAAATCAAGCAGATGAGGAGAATTGCGGTGAGTCACTCTCCTAGTTTTCAGCTTGAAGGTGGATCAACCTCTGAACCTGCCTGGAATAAAGAAACTGCAGCTTCGGTCAGTCTGACAAGCTGGATAAGTCAGCCATGCTGAAATGACAAGTGGTACCTTCTGTTTATCACCTCTTGTTTTAGTCTGGTGGGGCGCTACACGAAAAGGAACCAGGCCCGGTTTGTGTTTACGAAACACGTCTAAAAGTCACGTCAACTTTTGTTCCATTCGTCACCCGCAAGGCAAACATTGACAGATGGGGTGATTGATCCGCCACTGATATAAATATATAACAACATAAAATAAATTTGAGGAAAAAAAAACATCAGAGGAAGCAGCCACAAATCTCAGTCCAACCAGAACCCAGAAATAATTAAAGGTCAGGTAAGGATCAAGGCTTATACAGAAAGCTTGTCCTGATTGAAAACCTCCAGTTGGTGAAAACAGCTTAACGCATGACCGGTGACTGGATTAAATCTCAGGAGGCATTCATTTATAATGACTCCTGCGGTGTCATTATAAGAAAGGTTTCTTTTTTTTTTCATCCAGTAGGAAAACCGGTGGTTTCCGGTCTTTGTAAGTTCTGAATGATGTCACCAGGGTGCATGTCAGCGGTTATCCACAATGTAATGCAGAATATCTCCTATGAAGTTAAACTCATTACTGTCATTATTTTTTATGTGTTTGTTTCATGCAGGTCAGAGTTTTGTGTGAAATACGAACACATTACTGATCTTCCTTCTTTGTTCAGAGGCTGGTGGAGAAATTTCACAATGGCTTTGATGCGAGTGGGTTTTCTGGGGCTTGTTTGTGCGTAACTATTCATTATTTCTATGCTTGAATGCTTGTATTATATACATATACATATACATATTATTATTATTATATAAACATGCACAGTGCATCCACATAAAAGAGAAATATAAAATACTGTTGATATTATATTTTACATTTACTCGGAGGAAAATCATTATAACTCCCACACAGTTATTTGTTAAAATTCTTTTGAGCTTGCACTCAAAAAAATTACTATAATATAAAATATTAAAAAATAGAAAGACAGAGAGAGAGAGAAAAAAGTCTTCTGAGCCACTTGCATAAGCAATGTCATCAAAAACTTCATTTCCAAATGTTTTGAGGACCCTTTACCTTAAATGTTTGCAGATTTAAGCGGCCAGGATTTATGTCCTTTTCAGTTTCAATTATGAAAGTAAAAAACAACTTCGAAAACTTAGATTGAAAACTTAGACATTGTACAATGTAGCACCAACATTCAAGATCTGCAGAAGCTGCTCCTTGTACTGAGTGTCAGAATGACTACCACTCTCTCCCTCCATCCTACACGCTTCATGTGTTCCAAACCTTTTTGGTGACGGGTGGGGGTTGGGGATTTGCAGCTATGCAGAGGTGTGAAATATTTACTTGGGTATAGAGATCGAACTCCTGTCTGCCTGTTTGCATGCATGGGAGGTCTTGTGTTTGCTTCCCTTAATGTTCTAATGCATTACATGCCTTTTATTCAATTACTGGAGGTAACTAAGATAATAATAAATCTGCAAAAGAGATAATCCAGCAATGCTTCTCATTTCAAAGGATCAGGACACCACAATTGGATTGGAAAGATACTGTCATGAACCACCGTTGCTGAAATGGAACGTAATGCGCGGTCGATGGTGAATTACTTGCTTCTTTGATGGCTGACCTGCTTTTCGCTCAGAGTATTTATGCTGGTTTTTTCTCATCAGATAGCAACCTGATTCATCACCACTGTTTTTTTCTTTTTTTTTAGCATCGAAAATAAATGCATTTTCAGTTGTGGAACATGTGGACAGCATGTTCAAAGAACTGCAATTTTTATTTATGTGCTTTCTGCACATGTGTGACCTGATATATGGTCGTAGGTTCATGTTCAACTTAACAAAGTTCAACTTCTATTTGACTTCTTCAGGTCTAACTGGACAGGTTTGGGATAATTGAACTCTAAAGCAGTTGTCTGATCTGCACCCTTTTACTGATAATGCAGAGAAGCAAATACTGAGAGGGAGGAATAAGTGGTTTGTTTGCTGCTGCAGCCTCATGCGAGTTGTTTGGATTCCCATCAGGCCAGCTTAAGTCAAATTGTGAATGCTATTGAAACTGTCAGGGGGAAGACTGTTCTGTTAGGGGGTGACTCATGCTCATTACAATACGCATACACTGGAGTTGACGCCACAAAAACCTCTAAAAATCCTCCCCGGATTTCTCCTCACAACACATCTGTGAGAAACAGCTAATTGCATGGATAAAGAATAATAAAGTGGAATAGAGAGTTTCACACAGTATTTTGTGTGGTGCTGGAAAAACAAAAGTGCATATGAATGAAAAAATAGAAGATTATGGAACAACCGGCCATCTGTGCACAAACCATTGTTAGAAGAGAATTAATTCTGCTCCAGACACAAAAATCTAACTACTGGAGAGAAAAGCAAATCAGCAGTTGTGTAGCTGCTGTGTATAAATGTCAGGCCTGTCAAGAATCACCGCATTTTAGAGGTAATGCATTCTCTCATGTGCTATATTATTGTCATTGAAGACCAGTTTAAAAAAAAACAACAACTCTGCTTCAGAGACTTGAACGCAGCACACTCCGCTTGACTGACAGCTGACTGAGCAGCCTGCTATCTCAAAACGCTCTGTTCTCATTTCAAGTGTTGGATGTACATTTAGCACCTTTAAAATGACACAACTGTGCAAACACACACAACACAGGAAGTCAAGGTTTATACGGAAGTAGCGCTCCTCAGGGACACTTAAAGAAAATATGATGTTCTTTGTGATCAGAGATGGGAGTCTTTCATTCCCATGGTGATAACTGTTACATCAACAGTTTTATTGCATAAGACGTATTCTACCACACACACACACACACACACATGCACACACACACACACACACACACATGCACACACACACACACGCACACACCATTTTTAGCTAATGCGAACAATTTCCTGTCTCCAAACATTTCCTCTTTCTCTCCTCACACGACTGGATGTTTTCACTGTGATATCCAGAAAGCCCTGACAAACAACAAAAAGCTGCTTTGAAAGAAAAAAGAAAAATGCACATCTGAAATGTAATTATGTTGTCACCTTAGCTCCTGTTTGTTATCTGTCTCGTGAAAATGAAAAAAAATGCTAAGGTTCTGATGTAAGTAATGAATTTCAAAACTAGCTATTTTGTAGAGCCACAAGATCACACAGTGACATTCAAGCAGACTTTAAATGTCATAGATACCCTGAGGAGCGCACATGGCGAGCCACAGACAATTAATGATGTCAAAACTTTTATGAAAACATTTTTAAAAAGGTAGCTTTTTTCTTAGGCTGTGTAGTGGTTTGGACAGAAAATAGATGAACTCAGAACATTTTTCACATATTTACAAAACATTTAAACACGAAAAGGACAAAACAAAAACCCTGACCCTGACTATATTATATATAGAAAGTAGCCGCAGAATTCTGGTAATCTCAATGAGAAGTGTGTCCATCATTCAATCGTTTCATTTCTTGTAAAACTGGAAGGCCAGCGTGAAAACACAGCGTCTGAGCTCAGAGCTCCTCGCCGAGGGAAGAGAAGTTTCACCACAATGTTCATTTTTTAATCTTTTTAATGTATTGATGTAAATATTAAATACAAGCGACCTTTATGAAAGTAAAATAAGGTTACGTTCCAGGCACATGCTTTCATTTAGATATCAAATGCATGAGTGGCATATATGAAAGCCACTCAGTGGATTTGTATTCATGAAGAATTAATTTGGAATTCTAAAGAAGTGGCCTTCCCTGCTTTGAATTGAGAGCAGTTGAGTCATCATCAACTGCCCCCCCCCCGCCCCCCCCGTCCCACCCATCCCACGCAACTCATAGGAGACTGATATCTGCCACTGAGTGTCAAGTATTTAATATTAAAATCATTTCAGATCAAACTCGCATGATGTGTTTATCAGATGTGAAATAAGTTCAGGAAATAATAGAACAAAAGTTCTAAGTAGTTACTTTTTTTTTTTCATGGTAATTTCCACAAAATGAAATAAAAGAAGAAGAATCACCAATCAATCTTAAAAGCAATAGCAGGCTCAGCAAAAGCTCATTTGAAAAACTAAAAAAGGGAGTTGCCTCAAAGACGCCACCTATCATAATAGTCAAAAAAAAAAAAAAAAGCATCACAGAAGCTGAACAGAAGGACCAAGAGGTAATAAATAGCATGACCGCTAATGGATTGCATAATGAAACATACATGGACATGGCTTGGAATATATAATGCATTTACCACTGTTCTGTCAATGTCCTGATATCCAATCCCACGCTTACGTGTGAAGCTCATAGCTTCATGTTCTGAGTGTTCCTTTCATCACAGGTGCTCTTGTTCCACCTGATTGAGTCTTTTTTACCCAGATGGGCACGTGGGTGTCTTCCCACCAACCTGGAAGGTCCACTAGCCACAGATTTGAAAGCGGCATTCAGCTTTGATGACCTATAATCATACTTTTGCTCGTAAGGAGGCCTGGAGCCGAGGAGCGGTCATGCCACGACTAAATTAGAACAGTCCTGCTTTTGCTAGCTGAGATAACAAATCAAACTGGGTCATTTCTCTCATCCTCTGATGTAGAAAAGGTCATCCATGCCTCCTTTTCCTCTCTGCGTGAATCTTGTAAAGTGCTTTATTCTAGTATTAGCAGGGAAACCATCCCCACCGCTGCTTTCCTGGCCATGTACAGTAGGTGTAGAACCACGTATGGACTTCCTCAAAATGATGTCACGTGATGCCAGCGCTGTAACGGTTCTCAGTTCAATTTCCCATGTAGAAAAAAAAAAAAAGAAACTACAAAAATTAAAATCGCATATTCCAATTTGGGATCTGGGAAATCAGTAACTCTTCAGCTCTGGTCTGATTTGAAAAGCTGGAATGCTGCATCAGAGCACCTCAAGGAAAGCAGTGAGATTTTAGCAACTTTCTGTCCTTAGAAAAACAACATGAAACCTTTTTTGTGTGTGTGTGCGTGTGTGTGTATATATATATATATATATATATATATATATATATATATATATATATATATATAATTTATTTATTTATATAAATTATATATATATATATACGTATATGCAGCATGTTGATCTCAATGTTCTTTTTTCTTGCATGTTTCGGAGGCAGAAGGAAGAATGTTCTTATTTTGTGAAGCATCCTCTAGATCATGACACTTTTTTTTTTTTTAAAAAGGCATTTTATAATCACTGTGACATTTAATCAGAATTTTTTCAGAACTGGAAAAATTAAAGACTAAAGGTTTGGGCTGAGTCAGATTATTGAAAATACCATTTTTTAAAAATTGCCATTGGTAAGATATGAACAATGTTCCCCTTGTCATACGAAGATGATGATTTATTTTTATTGTCATGTCTCTCTAGGTCTAATTGGAAGCGTCCAAAAAAATGAAGTCTTACACTATTTGGACTTTTACGTTCATGAATTACCCAAAGCATCACACAGCTACAGAAAGTTTGGTTTTGTTTTGTTTTTTTTTACAAATATTTCATTAATCCTACCATTAATCCCAATCCAACCCACCCCCCCAGGAGCAGTTGGCTAACTTTAAACCAACTGGGGATCTTGGGGTTCAGTGTTTTTTTCAGGGATACGACCTGCCGACCTTTTCATCGACCACCATTCCCATCAAAGCCATTCTCCTGCTCTCAGTAGAGCAGATGTTACTCACAAAGGAACGAGGACAAAGAGAGTGAAATGTCTGCCCTCTGGACTGACTGGAACATTTTAATGACTTCAAATTACATTTAAGTAGAAAAGATGCTGTGAGGCACAAACGGTGACTCGTCTTCTCATTTTGATGTCTTTGTCGACCCCATTTTATTTTCCAGGAGACAATAATGGATGGCCCCACCTGTTTGACAAGTACTTTGGAATGCCCAACAATAACGTTGAGACCAAGTCCAACATGTGCTGTGAGTACGACTGTCGTTTCTAATCTACGTCTTTATATGTGAATATACATTGAATTAGTGATTACGGTCACGTCCTGCTATGATTGGTTGGAGCGGATCCCTTTTTGCGATAATTGATGGCGCGAACTTCTGGATGTGTTATATCCTGTCTCTGACAGCTAAAAAGAAGCAACGAAACAGAAATAGGTTTTCAACTACAACCACTTCTATTGGAGGATAGTCATCATGATTGATCCTGGCAGAAAACTTTCAATATTGATTTAGAAAATTTAAAAAAAAAAAAGTATTTGATACCACATGTGAACAAAAAGTGTCTGGAAACTATATTAGAATTATTAATGATTTATTAGTATAGAATAAATCAATGTAGTCGCAAGAGGACACAAGCCAGTGTCTTATTGTGCCGGTCCCAAGCCCGGATAAATACAGAGGGTTGCGTCAGGACGGGCATCCGGCGTAAAACTTTTGCCAAATCAAATATGCGAATCAAACCTATGACTTCCATACCGGATCGGTCGAGGCCCGGGTTAACAACGACCGCCATCGGCGCTGTTGACCTACAGGGCGCCGGTGGAAATTGGATTACTGTTGGTCGAAGAAGGAGAGGAGGAAGGTGCGTTCGCACGAAGAAAGAGAAGAGGAACACCAAAAGTATAGGACTGAGAGTAGGGACGTTGAATGTTGGAACTATGACAGGAAAAGGTAGAGAGTTGGTTGACATGATGCAGCAGAGGAAGGTAGACATACTGTGTGTCCAGGAGACCAGGTGGAAAGGTAGCAAGGCTAGAAGTTTAGGAGCAGGGTTCAAGTTGTTCTATCATGGTGTAGATGGGAAGAGAAATGGAGTAGGAGTTATCTTGAAGGAGGAGTTTGTTAGGAATGTCCTGGAGGTAAAAAGAGTGTCAGATAGAGTGATGAGTCTGAAGCTAGAAATAGAAGGTGTGATGTTCAATGTTGTTAGCGGGTATGCTCCACAGGTAGGATGTGAGCTGGAGGAGAAGGAGAAATTCTGGTCGGACTTTGATGAAGTGATGCAGAGCATGCCTAGAAGTGAGAGAGTTGTCATTGGTGCAGACTTCAATGGACATGTTGGTGCAGGAAACAGAGGTGATGAGGAGGTGATGGGCAGGTTTGGTATCCAGGAGAGGAACGCAGAAGGACAGATGGTAGTTGACTTTGCAAAAAGGATGGAAATGGCTGTAGTGAATACTTTCTTCCAGAAGAGGCAGGAACATAGAGTGACTTATAAGAGTGGCGGTAGGAGCACACAGGTAGACTACATCTTGTGTAGACGGTGTAACCTGAAAGAGATCAGTGACTGCAAAGTAGTGGTAGGTGAGAGTGTAGCCAAACAAGGATGGTGGTGTGTAGGATGACTCTGGTGGTGAGGAAGATGAAGAGGGCAAAGGCAGAGCAGAAGACGAAATGGTGGAAGCTGAAAAAGGAAGAGTGTTGCATGACTTTTAGGAAGGAGTTAAGACAGGCTCTGGGTGGTCAGGAGGTGCTTCCAGATGACTGGACAACTACAGCTAATGTGATCAGGGAGACAGGTAGGAGAGTACTTCGTGTGTCATCTGGAAGGAAAGTAGATAAGGAGACTTGGTGGTGGAATGAGGAGGTACAGGAGTGTATACAGAGAAAGAGGTTAGCCAAGAGGAAGTGGGACACTGAGAGGACTGAGGAGAGTAGACAGGAGTACAGGGAGATGCAGCGTAAGGTGAAGGTAGAGGTAGCAAAGGCCAAACAAGAAGCTTATGATGACTTGTATGCTAGGTTGGACAGTAAGGAGGGAGAGACTGATCTATACAGGTTGGCAAGACAGAGAGATAGAGATGGGAAGGACGTGCAGCAGGTTAGGGTGATTAAGGATAGGGATGGAAGTCTATTGACAGGTGCCAGTAGTGTGATGGGAAGATGGAAAGAGTACTTTGAAGAGTTGATGAACGTGGAAAATGAGAGGGAACAAAGACTAGAAGAGGTGACTGTTGTGGACCAGGATGTAGCAAAGATTAGTCAGGATGAAGTGAGGAGGGCATTGAAGAGGATGAAGAGTGGAAAGGCTGTCGGTCCTGATGATATACCTGTAGAGGTATGGAAGGGTCTAGGAGAGGTGGCAGTAGAGTTTCTGACTGGGTTGTTCAACAGGATCTTAGATAGTGAGAAGATGCCTGAGGAATGGAGGAGAAGTGTGCTGGTGCCCATTTTTAAGAACAAGGGAGATGTGCAGAGTTGTGGCAACTACAGAGGAATAAAGCTGATGAGCCATACAATGAAGTTATGGGAGAGAGTAGTGGAAGCTAGACTAAGGGCAGAAGTGAACATTTGTGAGCAGCAGTATGGTTTCATGCCAAAAAAGAGTACTACAGATGCAGTATTTGCTTTGAGGATGTTGATAGAGAAGTACAGAGAAGGCCAGAGGGAGCTGCATTGTGTTTTTGTAGATCTGGAGAAAGCTTATGACAGGGTGCCCAGAGAGGAACTGTGGTATTGTATGAAGAAGTCTGGAGTGGCAGAGAAGTATGTTAGAGCAGTGCAGGACATGTATGAGGACTGTAAGACAGTGGTGAGGTGTGCTGTAGGTGTGACAGAGGAGTTCAAGGTGGAGGTGGGACTGCATCAGGGATCAGCTCTGAGCCCCTTCTTGTTTGCTATGGTGATGGACAGGCTGACAGACGAGGTTAGACAGGAATCTCCATGGACTATGATGTTTGCAGATGACATTGTGATCTGTAGTGAGAGCAGGGAACAGGTGGAGGAGAAGCTAGAGAAGTGGAGGTTTGTCCTGGAAAGGAGAGGAATGAAGGTTAGCCGCAGTAAGACAGAGTACATGTGTGTGAATGAGAGGGACCCAAGTGGAATAGTGAGGTTAGAGGGAGAAGAGATCAAGAAGGTGGAGGATTTTAAGTACTTAGGGTCAACAGTCCAGAGCAATGGAGAGTGTGGAAAAGAGGTGAAGAAGCGTGTCCAGGCAGGATGGAACGGGTGGAGGAAGGTGTCAGGTGTGATGTGTGATAGAAGAGTTTCAGCTAAAATGAAAGGAAAGGTGTACAAAACTGTGGTGAGACCAGCGATGTTGTTTGGTCTAGAGACAGTGTCACTGAGGAAAAGACAGGAGGCAGAGCTGGAGGTAGCAGAGATGAAGATGCTGAGGTTCTCTCTGGGAGTGACCAGGAAGGATAGGATCAGGAATGAGTACATCAGAGGGACAGCACATGTTAGAGGTCTTGGAGATAAAGTGAGAGAGGCCAGACTGAGATGGTTTGGACATGTCCAGAGGAGAGATAGTGAATATATTGGTAGAAGGATGCTGAGTTTTGAACTGCCAGGCAGGAGACCTAGAGGAAGACCAAAGAGGAGGTTTATGGATCTAATGAGGGAAGACATGAAGGTAGTTGGTGTGAGAGAAGAGGATTCAAAGGACAGGGCTAGATGGAGGAAATTGATTCGCTGTGGCGACCCCTGAAGGGAAAAGCCGAAAGGAAAAGAAGAAGATTAGTATAGAATAAATCACTTAGATTGTTGGATCTCAGATTTATCTTCAAGTTGTCAACTTTAAGATAATGTGTTTCATCGCATGTTGCTGGCCCTCAATACCCATACAACCCCTCAGCCCCACCCCACCCCCCTCACATTTTAATTTAAACTGGAATCTGATGCCAGGTAATAAAAGTGGGTTTAATCCAGAATTAGTAAATCATCAGTCTTGTCAGACCTGGTTGGCTGTTGGTTCAGTCTCATTAATCTTTATTACATTTTATCCACAACCCTCTAATATCAAGGTATGTTTTCAAGTCCAGCTAGACAAGTTTACATTTTTCCTAAATGGCTCTAGGCCCAACACCGGTTGATAAACCCTCTGCTGTCCGCTACTTTTCCCCGTTATCTCCACAGTGCTGGGATTAGTTCCTGATCTCTGCCAGTGTCGAGACCTGGAACTGGACTGTGATAATGCACAGCTTCAAGATATCCCAGCAGTGGCCATGAATGTCACCATGATGTGAGTGGAAGATGTCTCCTTTATTTTCTCAATCTCTTAAACCCCAGTCAATCTCCAGGAAGCCGTCGCCCTCGGCATTGGCTGTCACGTCATGTTGGAAATGCTGTACCAGATTCCTCTAACGACCTGTCGGCCCTCCGCTGTGAGCGTCTGCTAGGATTAGAACGGCAGTCACAGAAAACTGTACCATTATATTAGAAAAGCCTCTGACACCCTATAAGTGGACACTTAATGAATAAAAATAATAATTTTAGAGCAATTGCCTGGTTAAAAAGGTCATTTCATCTTCAAAAGTTAACAAAAAAAATCCTGTGTGGATTTACAGTCTAGCAAAACTCCTTCTATGATCTCACTTTAAGAGTCTTCTCATCTTTCAGGTCTCTAAAAAGGAATCATCTCCAGAGACTGAGAGCAAACACGTTCTTCAAGTACCAGAACCTGCAGAAACTGTGAGTTTCCTTTGAGTAGGTTTCGATAAAAGAGTGTCATTAACGTGCGTGACTCCAATCACCATCAATTTTCTTGAGTGTTCTGCGTTTATGATTACTAAGAGCCCAGATAAGGATGACAGATACTTTCATGGCCCCAAAGGAGCTTTTTCTGAGAGGGAAACCTCAACTGGGAACACTAAGAGGCCATTGTTCTATTCTGAGCACAAAAGGACTCAGATTATCCCCCCCTTTCTTTTCTTTTTTTGGAGAAAATTAAAATGTTCCCTGAGACATTTAGAAAGAAAGACTAGCCAGGTGTGTGAAATACACAAAGAGACAGAATATGGCTGTCAGTGATGCTGCATTAATATCAAGGCATCAAGAAGTAACAAGATGCCAGGATTTGAACAGACGCAATTGTTTGATGTCAAATATTGTCTTCTAGCTAATATCTGGATTCCAGAATCTTTCTTCCTATGACAAAAGCTTTAGTCTCAAGTCTCAAGCATGGGAACAACTTGGGCCGTGTTACATGATTTGCAGGGAAATTAAAAAATATAAGGTTAAGCAGCAGGAAAGCAGGAAGCAGGAAATCTGTGGGTCTCAACAAGAGAGACAGAGAGATTTAATTTTTTATGCCAAAGGCTGGAGGCGAATTAACCAACAGACTCAATGGATGTTTAATTTTAAGATAAGTACTTTGCAATCCAAATGTTGCGTTATTGTAAGCTATATTTTTTTTTCTTCTTTTGTCAGATATCTCCAGTACAACAGAATTCGAGATGTGCATCCTGATGCATTCAGGGGACTTCATAATTTAACAAGGCTGTAAGTTTCTTCTTTTCTTTTCATGCAGGCTGTTTAACGTTGAAGGAAACAGTTGGATAGGGATGAATCCTCCATTGTACAAATCAAATATGACCTGATCTCGCATCATGTTTTTCATTTTACTTTCATCACCACTGGCTTATTCACACTTCTTTGTTCCTTGTGTTTCTTCAAAATCCTTCTCAGGCACATATTTCTTACTTTATGCTTATTTTTGTTGCACGTTTTTAATGTCAAGCATTTTTAATGTCAAGCATACGTATATTTTTAATGTCAAGCATACGCATATATATATATATACGTGTATATATATATATATATATATATACAGGAAAAAAGTCAGCACAATCACAGTTTTAGCTTTCCCTAAACAAATGAATGGATCTTTGTTATATTTTAAAAGTAAGAATGGCACAATTGCATTAATTATAAAATGCAGACAGAATATTGCGTAATGTAAAGTTGCACAATAAAAGTTTCCCTGCTGACTTACTTGACATGTTCAGGTAACCTCCATCTTTTTCCAAATTGTAGATATTTGAGCTACAACAAGATATCCGTCCTGATGCCGGGGGTGTTCCAGGACCTCCACAAGCTGGAATGGCTGTATGTTTATTCCGTTTAGTAAAGTAATATAGAAACATCCATACATAGTATATTAGGAAATCTGGTAAATATTGAAGTGTCATACTTAAACAACCGTGATTTGCTTTCATGCTGATTATTCCGAATGAAAATGCTGCAGAGGAAGCTGAATGTATGTTTTTTTTCTTGCAGGATCCTGGAAAACAACAACATCCATCAAATATCCCCCATGACATTTTCAGGGCTGAATTCTCTTGTTTTATTGTGAGTTGTTGTTTTTAATTTTGTATGCTGTGAGTCATATATCAGATATTTCTTTCTACTCTTTTGTAACTGTCAGGTTTTCTCAGATAATCAGAACTTCTAACATGATTCGGTAGTTCATATCCATGTTGAGTGTTTCTCCCTTGAATGCTGATGGAATATGAATTACCGGTACATCTTGTCACACTGTTTGTCTGGCTGATTGACAGAGTTTTGCTGAACAACTCTTTGACAAAGTTGGATGACATCTGTCGGGAAATGCCAAGGTTGAATTGGCTGTAAGTAGGATGTGAAAAAGAATGATGTCTTATCATTAAAGTGGCAGTTCCTTTTGATGGATCATGTGTGTGTGTGTGCGTGTGTGTGTGTGTGTGTGTGTGTGTGTGTGTGTGTGTGTGTGTGTGTGTGTGTGTGTGTGTGTGTGTGTGTGTGTGTGTGTATGACACATTGCAGGGATTTGGAGGGGAATCTAATTGAAACTATTGGAAATGCCTCATTACATTCTTGCAGCATGCTGACAGTTCTGTAAGTGCACTTACTTTATTTCCCCATGAAAGGCTTGAAATTACCTTCAGTTTCCTAAAAATCTTAAGAAAAACAAAATAAGAATAAAACTTTTCTTTCTGCATTTGTGGCATTAAAGGGTTTTGCAGCGGAACCGGATCAGTCACATCCACGAACAGGCTTTCTCAGTCCTACAAATGCTCGGAGAGTTGTGAGTTACTCTTGTTTGAACGCGTAGACAGAACTACGGGAGATGATCATTTCCCTAAAAACAGTCTAAAAGAGCATAATTTAACTCTGAAGAGGAGAATGACGAAGAAATAAGAGCTGCAGAATAATGTAGCTGATCCACCATTGCTGGAAAAGACAAGTTATTTTTTGTCAGCTTCTTCCGTAATTAGTGTCTTGAAGGCATCTTTGTTTGAAAAATGTATGAAATGTTGTATGTTGTCTTGTATGTGTGAAGCTTCTCAGTATTAAAATATATATATATATATAGCAAAATAGATCTGTAATCAACAATTGAGGCAGTCAAGGACACAAGTCCAACCAACATTTTTTAATTAAAAATTACCGCTTTTTGCCTCCCTAGCTGTGACACCTGAGGATGGGCAGTCAGTATTTTTATTATGTTTTTGTTCGAAGACGTGATTGCAGAGTTTCCTCAGGTCTGTCCCTTTTTGCTGAAGTTTGTCACACTGTGTTGCACAGTGTGATAAACACAGGGTTTTTTCTCCTGTATTTAATATTTTATTCACCTTCATTATCAGCAAGTGTTCTAAAGGGTATTTCTAAACACTCGTATGACTGTTCAGAGCCTCTATATTCAATTGAAAGTCCTTGAAATCTTTTACTCAGTTTCTTTCCCTTTCCACTTAATATCTGTTGAGGTATTTGAGTTGTTCGTGTTTGATTTGGCTTGTGCAAACAGCACTAGTTTTTTCAACCAACTGCCTGCAGAGTTTAAAATCTATATTTAATAGACAAATATTGAATTGTTCTGATTTTGTAGAGTTAATGTGGATTTTACTTTGTCCACAGGGATCTGTCCAACAACAGGCTGGTGGTGATTCCTCCCAATCTCTTTGTCTTACTGGCGGATTTGCTTCAACTGTGAGTACATACAATACATGTTTACATCTTGATTTATAGATGACGGCCTTCTCTCAAATATCATGAAACTATCACCAAACAGTTTTCTTGTGGTGCTGCCACTGTTGAAAGGCTTCCTGAATCTTAACAGTCTGTCTAGTAAACATGAATCGATTGCTCAAAAGTCCGCAGGTCCATGTATGAATACTAGTTCCCAGTCATGTGTGTATTTTCTGGGTTCCTGGGCAAGTATTGCATGTTTTTATAGAAAAAGAATGACTGACACAAATACTCAGAAACAACATGGAAGCAATGCACACCTGTGGGAGCTAAAAGAAACAGATTTACAGGGGTTAAAGGCACTTCCCTGTCTTTGTGTAGTCCAGGCCTCTTGATGTATAATCAATGAATTTGCTCAATTTCCTTGATAAATGTTTGACCCGTACCAATGAGGTTATCTTTATTTTCTAGGAATATATCATACAACCCCATAATGAAACTCCAGGTCGACCACTTTGACAAGCTGGATAAGCTGAAGTCGTTGTAAGTATGCGCTGAATGATTCCCGTGCATGTGCAAAGAGCACTCGAAATAAAGAAGAGTCAGACAAGTCAGGTAGACGAGTCATTCTGTCGAGGTAGTCTGATTTGGACAGGGTCTTGGCATTTGATGCATGATCTTTCTGTACAGTTTCTTCTTCAGACGCAGGCATGAATCCACATAAGGTCAGGGTCTCTGTGAGCCAATGGGCGAAAATGCCGTTGGGCTGGTCAGAAGTTTTCATTTAGCGTTTGAAAAGCTATTTCCTGTGGGTAACCTTTGGTGAAAACACATTTTTCCTCCTACAGAAGCCTATTCCCAAATTATTACCCAACTTTAAAGTCAGTATGTGCTATATAAAGTCTGTTGTGTCAGTCTTTGTGTTGAATTTTTTTCCTCTTTTGTAGGAGTATTGAGGGGATAGAAATTGAAAACATCCAACGGAGAATGTTTGAGCCTCTCAAATACCTGACACATATGTAAGTACCACTCTGTGGTGGACTAGTTCTTTAAAAACTTTACATTGTATAACGCATGAATAGACAGAGTGACTGAACAATGTCTAGCATTATGTTTAATGTCCTTATAGTCTATTATTCCAATAGACACAATCACTCCGTTTGACAATTGTTCTTTTCTGCTTTTGTTCATCCTCTACATTACCCGTCGACCCAAAGTAATTTAATCTTATCACCATCACCATTGTTTTTTGTATTTTTTTTATTGGACATATTAGCATATAGATGAAAATTGAATATTGTGAGACCACAAGCTGATTTCACTGCTTTTCTTTCAATGGGATGGAGATGAGATTTCTTTCAATGGGCAAAATCATCCGTAAGTCTTTGTAGTCCTTCTAGTTGGACGTAGAAGGAAGTGAGAACGGTATGAACTGAGAATTCATGACAACTTTGTTAAATTAGTCTATGAGGTGATTTGAAAAAAAGACATGAAATTGTTAGAAAAAAAACTTGATTTGATCAATACAATTCAATACTGTACTGTACAACTCTGTAAATGCTTTGCCTTGATGCTTTACTTCAATCTCTCATCACAGCTACTTTAAGAAATTCCAGTACTGTGGCTACGCTCCTCATGTGCGCAGCTGCAAACCCAACACCGATGGCATTTCGTCCTTCGAGGACCTGCTGGCCAACATCGTGCTGAGGGTCTTCGTCTGGGTGGTCTCCGCCACCACTTGCTTTGGCAACATCTTCGTCATCTGCATGCGCTCGTACATTCGGTCGGAGAACAAACTCCATGCCATGTGCATCATCTCCCTCTGCTGTAAGTCATGCCGCATGTGATTGAGGGATGATGCATCCAACCTTCTATTTCTAGACTTCCCTTTGCGGTCATAGTATAGCACTTCAACTGAGCAGCGTATAATTATCACCTTCTGTAACTCATACCGGATTTAGTTTTCCATGCCAAATGAGGCATATTTGTAAAAAATATGACAGATTGGTGAATATTTCCCTCATGAATATTATTTCACAGTTCATCCATATTTTTATTTAACTTTCAGTTATGTTTATAGAACCAAATATTGAATTATGCATCTGTAGCAGTGTAAAATAGACTTCTCTAAATGACTTAAACTTCCTGTGGTGACATTACCACCCGTGAGTAAAATGTTGGATATTCATTTGCGTTTCACTAACACAATTTGTTGAAGGGTTTCTGCAGAATCACGATATGCTATTAAAAAAATATGAAGTAAATTAATATGAAATAAATCCATTTCAAGATTGAAGACATGTTTTTACAGATAGAGGCTTTCAACAATCGCTCAGATCAAAAATCAATGTTTTCCTTTAAATTTTGCCAAATTAGCTTCTGATAGACACTCAGCTCAAGTTCAACGGGTTGTCGTAAGTCACAGGAGGAAAATGTGTTAACGAAAATGTGTTTAAAAGAACATAAAGCAAACATCTGACTTTAAAGACTTTTGTGTTTGGATAATTCACTCATTATCCTTATACACCTATAGAACCAGGAAATTATAGAATGTGTGTACTACAGAGACAGCGGACTTAAAAGGATGTAGAGTGTATTAAAGGAATATTATGATGGTAGTTCCATTACTTTACCTCTGGTGGGTCTACACTGATTGTGGATCCTGTATGACTTTATACAATACAGACCATCTGAACAAATATTTAGATAGAGGATTTCTGTTCTCTGTCCTGCTTCATCCACAACGAAAGGCATGCAGAGAATGATGTTTAGTATTCATCATCTCTCTTTTAATTTGTGGACCTTTTAAATTGTTAGTCAAATGTCCACTGGGACTGTTTGCAGAAAAACGTTAATTTTAGTTGCCGAGATGAGACAAAAACAGAGCTTAAGGTAATTATCACAGCCAGACAGGCCAGATAATCCTTTTTTTTAACCAACAATAATGGATTATGTTTCTTCCTCCTGGCAGGACTTAGTTGTTTTTAATCTACTTATTACAATCAAATAGAGGTGTGACTGGAAAGAAGAATATAAATGAAGAATCAAAAAAAGTGGAGGTGAAGAACTGAGAGTCAAAAAGCAACCTTGATGCCTTTATCCTAACAAATCTAAATGACCATTCGTTGTTAAACTGAGTTACTCCACTAAACAGTAAAATGACATTGCCAAGACCGAGCCTTTGGAACGCTGAAAGCAGGACAGTTCATCAGACAAGTAACAGGCGAATGCTCACCAGTCCAGAGAACACAGTCCAACTACACCCACCAGCGTGATGTCGCCGGAGGAACAACGACAGCTTGCCTTCGCCCTGGTTGCTATCTGTAATGACCTAAAATCAGGGTAGACAGATTCTCCCTCCTGCTGCACCAGAGAAACAAGTTCAGACAGGCCACCGCCAGAATGACAAATCCTGTGGGGTTAGTTGTGAAATTCCTCAATGCCGATCTGACCTAACTGAGCCTCCATCCCACAGGATGACATTTCTATCCTGCTGTAATCACCTGATGTTCTGAAAACCTGTTGTAGGATTTTGATTATTTAAGTGTGAATGGGACATTTTCCCCTGTATTACATTTGTATCCTGACCAAACTCATAAAAGTTTCATGTAAATCTTTCCCTGGGCTCTGATCCCCTCAATCCTCTCTGCTCTGTGTTGGGGAACAATTGAATCAGCTGGAGTGCAACTTTAATCTTTAACACATTAATGAGGTCATGATAAATATGTGTCTAACTGCATGTATAGCATATATTAGACAATCAAATCACGGTTCTAGACATGGTGAGACTCGCCAACAGATATCACATAGAATGGCTTGTAAAAGAAGATGTCAGAAAAAACATGGCAGTCATTTACAAAGCCTCACCTTGGCTGATTTTGCTTGATGAATGAAAGGGAATTATTAATGACCGTCGAAGTGACCATGAGCCTTTTTTGAAGGGTTGAAAGCTGTGTGTTGAATTTACCAATGACAGATAAAGGTGTACAAGAGCATCTATTTTCTATTTATTTCACTTTCACAACTTTTTTCTTTTACTTGTGCAAAAAAAAAAAAGAAAAAAAAAAAGTACCACAATTCTTCAGTGATGAAAATATCTGGCGTTTGTCCTTCTTCCACCTAAACATGAATTTCCATTAGTGCATAGCTCCATTATCCATTTCACAGACAGGAAGCTTTTCCTTTGGTACATTTCATCCCTATTTTGTTATCTTTGGAAAAGAGCTCCTTGAAAATTAAAGTCGTTAATCAGTATTGAAGTCTTTATCAATGAGTCTTCTGATTATTCTCTAAATCATGACTTCTACTCCTTGCAGGTGCAGACGGATTGATGGGAATCTACCTTTTCATGATTGGCGCGTACGATCTGAAGTTCCGTGGCGAGTACAACCGGCATGCACAGGCCTGGATGGACAGCGCTCAGTGCCAAGTGATCGGCTCTTTGGCAATGCTGTCCACTGAGGTGTCGGTCCTTCTCCTCACATACCTCACGCTGGAGAAATACATCTGCATCGTCTACCCTTTCCAGTACTTGACGCCTGGCTGGCGACGAACTGTCACCATCCTTTTTGGGATATGGATGTTTGGCTTCACTGTTGCCTTCTTGCCTCTGGCCTGCAAGGGGCTTTTCCGCAACTTCTACGGAACCAATGGAGTTTGTTTCCCGTTGCATTCCGAGCAGCCAGAGACGGTTTGGGCTCACGTTTACTCCATCGTCATTTTCTTAGGTAAAAATTTGTTCTTGGAATGACCCTTCAAGCCTTTTCGTTGTCTCATATGTTGATTTTCTTGATTCACTTCCAGTGCATTTGTGCTCATTTCATTTCATTTGAATGCATTCATTTCATTTGGATGCATGTTTTTGTAACTCATTGAAGGTTCAACTATAAGCTCACACCATTGTTCCAATCAGAAGCTAACTAAATGTCTCTCTTCAGGTCTGAACTTGGTGGCATTCCTCATCATAGTCTTATCCTATGCAAGTATGTTCTACAACATCCAGAGAACAGGGACTCAGGCCACTAAATACAGCAACCACATCAAGAAAGAGGTCACCATCGCCAAGAGGTTCTTCTCTATCGTCATTACCGACTCACTGTGCTGGATCCCCATTTTCATCCTCAAGATCCTGTCACTGCTGCAGGTGGAGATTCCCGGTATGGGACACATTTTGATGAGCAAGCCTGCCAACCCATTAGCTTCCCACTGCAGCTTACAACTTTTGCAAGGGAGCCTTAGAATTCACAGCCATTACACCTTGGCCCACGTGGAATTCGATGACGTCCTCTCTGCTGTTTATTGCAGTGCTAAATCTGTTCCAAGTGATTTGTGATGTGCTTCTTTCACAGTGGAAGACTGCATTTGTTTCTTTTTGCTAAACTTTGGAATGGAACCTGTGGAAACTTTTGAAACAATTGACAGTATCATTGCAGACAAATAAAATATTGTCAAACACACAGGGAAGCAAATGAATCAAAGAGACATTTTAGAGGAGTAGTGCATTTTCTGTATGTTAAACTATTTCCAAGTAGGGTAACGTGTCTCTAAAGTATTTATCATTGTATGAAGAGCATTTTACTGTAGGGTTTTAGGTTAGTGGTTTATACCCAAATGACCAATTACATGCCGCACAAAATATATTACATCTACAATCTTGCAAGCTGTGGCCCCATAATTTGGTTCCCTGCTGGGATAAAATGCATTTTCTTGAATTCCAAAAGTGTTTATACTCCCATAAAAAAGATCAAATTAGAAATATGCCCTGCTGCATATTTTTTTAAACACAAAAAAAGTGCCAGAGGCTAATGTTAAAAAAACAAACCTGTATTTATAGCAGTGTGGAATTATGTACTCCACGCCTTCAGATGATCAAAGATGCTGAGCACATAACCCTTATTTGAGCAGGTTCTAAAAATCCTATTATGCACCTGTCACCTGTGAATCTCAAATCAGCTTAACTTCATGCCGTCTGCCTCCTGAATGAGAATCTAATCAAGATTAGACTTGACCAAAGAGGAAATCAAACATCAGCATGAGGCCGGTTTATGTAATTTTGTGGATTAAACAGTGGGCGGACAAAGTCAAACATCTAGTGTGGAAGTGTTTTATTGCTGCGGTGACAGCTGTGGAACTTGTGTTAAAAACAATTGAGTCTGGAAAGTAATTCCTTACGTGTTGATTTCAGTTATTCCTGTCATATTATTTGTAAAGCCTATAAAAAGATACATTTTCTCCTTTAGATCAAAATAGATCATACCAGGCTCAGTTGTGTGATTCCTTCCTGTTTGTCTTTTATGTCTTGCAGGCACCATTAGCTCCTGGGTGGTCATATTTATCCTTCCCATCAACAGTGCTCTTAACCCTATCCTTTATACACTCACCACTCGGCCTTTCAAAGAGACCATCCTGCAGGTGTGGGCTAACTACCGGCAGAGTAGACCTCTGCTCAGTGGTCAACCAGCTCATTATCCATCTCTCAGTTGGCAGGAGATGTGGCCTCTGCAGGACAACAGTCACGGCCCCACCACAGGACACCTCCTGGAAAAAACAGGAACTCTAGCCAAGGTCACGTCCGTGGAAAACACCAACGAGGGCTTTAATGGCAGTGCCACGTGCAAACAGTGACATCAGAAACAAAATAGTGCGCTCAGTGACCTCAAAGCAACAATACCACTCTACCACATATACACACGAACAAACGAAGGCATCTAGATGTGGGACAGCAGAGCTACGTAGATCGGTTTGTATTGTCGTCCACCACCTCATCAGAATACAGTATTTTCCGCACTATAAGGCGCACATTCAATGAATGGCCTATTTTAGACCTTTTTCATATAAAAGGCGTACTGGATCATAAAGTGCATCTGATTATAAGGTGACCCTTCAATCAATGGGCTATTTCAAAACTTTTTTTCACAAATAAAGCCCACTGGATTATAAGATGCACTGTCAGTCTGTGAGAAAATTAAAGTTTTTTAGGTGTGCCTTATAGTGCAGAAAATACTGTAAACATAATTCAAGATCGTTCGTCTCAGTAAACGAACATTTCATCTGAAAACAAAAATTGTTTAAGGGGACAATCGCTGATTTGTGCCATCATTTCTATCTTGTTGTTGGAAGTAATTTGTATTTAATGGTGGTTTTTGCAAATTCCACTTTGTACATCATCTTTACCGAGCAGCGGCTATCACAGTAATGAGTGGAATCAGTGTCTCTACATGTGGGCCACAATCCATACCATGGCATCGTCACACTGTATTAAACACTCACGCACATCTATTTGTTGTTTTATTTATTATCTGACAAATTTTTGTGGATTTTTTGAGCATGACGAATTTAAAGAGACGGCTAAGACAAATGTACAGCACTGCTTGCAAGTCATGATTTATTTATTATAGATAAGTATTTTAATTGAGCCCTAAAGAATTACTGTCATGCTGTATTTACTTTGTGTTGTCTCTGCTGTCCAAAATTAATTCAAGGAACTGTGAATGTAATGTATGTGAAATGTCCTGTATGTTCAACAAATAATACCTGATTTGGATGGTAATAAAGAACGGAATGACCAGAGTGTTGTAGGCACACATGCAGCTATTTTTTAATTGTCTTTTACACATCTTTTCTTGAAATTCCCCAGCTGGTCTGGGCTTTTGAACTTGGACCCAAACCTCCTTCACAGGCCGCTATTTTAAAAACTTTTTTTTTACAGGACAGCTTTCCCAGTGAAGGCATTTCTACAATGATCACAAACTCCTTGGTGCATAAGTTTGCAATGGACTGTTCTTGTCAAGACATGTGGTTCAGACAATGTAAATATATGAATGTATACCAAACCACAGCAGAGATTTATTAAAACGATGATTTGCTAATACTGTTTATTTTTTGCGTTTACATTCATCTCATTTATACTTTCATAATATCTGCCGGCTTACATATAATCTTAAAAATATTTAAATTGTTGTATTGACTTGAGTCCCATAATAAATGACCTTAAACTGTTTTATTGTTTGTTTTTGAAATGCATCTATATATACATTCGCGGCACACACGCACACAGATGAAGATGAATTCTTCATGGTGTAGTTTACAGTGTACAGAGTTGCCGCTGCGCAGTTACCTCACAGTCTAGTTATATGACTGCTGCCGCAGCAGCGCAGCTTTTGACTCAGTCGAACGTGTACTGTTATGAGACGTATTTACAGAGTATCCTAGCTCAACGCTTGTGTTTGTTGGGCTGGCGTGTTGAACAACCTTCACTTCGTCAGCCTGGAACTAGCCAGCACCAGAACAGTGCCTCGATTGATTTTTATTTAAAGATAAAGCGCTGTTCACTTGTGAGCTCACATTAGCTAAACCATGTTTCCAGCTGGCAGATATTCGTGCACAGGTACGTAAGCGAATGCTAATTTGCTAACATCTTGCAAGCTTGCTATTATTCCTTTAGGTTCACTGACAGTAAATTCAGTTGCTGTGTCATTATTTGTATTCTGCTTTAGAGTGTGCGCGATATTTTTCTGTGTATATAATTTTTTCTTCTGTGTATATGATTAAGTATTGCTATTTACAACCGCTAGATTCAGCGTTAGCCAACACAGCAACAACAGTCTGACTTCTATTAGCATCAAGCTAATATGTGGGTCAGAGTTCAGTCGGTCTTCAGGTGGCAGGAGCATCGTCTTTATCTTTTTTTTGTGCAACGACTGGATGCATTTCTACACCGTGTATGTGTGTTACTTATTTTCTAATGTTTTTGGAAGTTATTTTAACGTGTTCATTATTTTTAAGAGGAGCGTGAAGTTGCCACCTCGGACTTTGTTTAGCTATAAGTTGTAGTTACACATTAACTCCGCTAGGTAGCTAGCATGTATGCTACTAGCTTTACTGTGTGACAGCAATTCCAGTTTTCACTGAATTAAACACAACTAATGTGTTTTCCTTTGGCCTCTGGCCTTTGTATAGATGTTTTTTTTTATCTGACGTCTGTTTTATTAGTTGTAATGTGGTTTGTTTTTATTAAATTTAGATGGGGTGATTTTTTTTTTTAATTTAAATAAAATTAAACAAAAAAAAAAAGAACAGGCTGACATAAACCAGACCAGCTGTTTTCTGTCTCTAGCCCACAGGTGTATCAGGGCATGGAGGAAAGTTCAGACAGATCATGCTGCCCCTCAGCTTTATATGACACTAAACAGAGGGGGTTGCTCTTCGGTTTCCACACCCCGCATCACAACACACTACACCATCCATTCTCGAGAAAAAGATCCAAGATGGGAAGGTAAGACTGCGTCGTCATCACCAAAAGCACTCTGACTCAAGATTGTGATTCATGTCATCTCAATCATATGGACTCACAGTAGTTACATAAATTACAGTTTGATAACGTAATTGCACATTTTGATAAAAAGAGACATTTCAAAACCATATTTGTCTTACTTCAGAGTCTAACCACTTTTGCTCAAGGTGCAAGTGATGGCCATTAGTGTTAATGGACCTGCAGCTGAGGCCACATTAGCAGATGGGACCGCTACCGTTTTTGCAACACATTCAACAAATTGGCTCCTTAATTACCAAACTCTCCTTTGTCATTTACCTTAAGTACATAATGTCCCCACAGTGGTGCTGTGATTTTTGGTTTTGCCACAAAATTATCCATGAGGTTCACATCAACAGATACTCATTTACTTGAGTTCTCTTTAAAGATAAACTTTATACAATATCAAAATGAAGCCTACAGTTATTTAATTCTGCACTTATAGCAGAATGCATGCAACCAGATTAAGCAGCACCAGTCAAACACCAAATAGAAAGGGTTTTAGACAGATGAATGGAAACGACCTTAATGATTATTCAAAATAGTGGCAGAAAGCCACAGTAATGATGAGTATGTCATGTCTAATCCTGCACATAACGTTAATTATGATTTTAAAACCAAATAAGCATATGTCTGTCTTCTTTGATTAATAATCTAAACTGATTTTATCTGCAGGAGTATTTATGTGATTTTAATTTATTCCTTCACAATAAAGTCAATGGTGTACCTTTTATTTTTAAATCCCTGCATGGATGGATGACACTTGAAAGGAGTTAATGCGGCTTTACAATGAATTCAGGCCTGGCTAATCCCCTTTTTTTGAGGTGCAAGGCTTTGCCACATGTATCACACAGGGCAGCAGACTCTGTCATTTTTAAATATTTGCTTTTTTTTGTCCTTTTGCAGGGGTTGAAATGGAAAGATTTGCTGATGAGGCAGATGTGGTAATAGTAGGTGGAGGCCCCGCGGGTCTCTCTGCTGCAATTCGTCTGAAGCAGCTCGCTAACGAGCACGAGAAGGAGTTGCGAGTGTGCCTTGTGGAGAAAGCCTCTCAGATCGGTGCACACACCTTGTCAGGTGCCTGCCTGGAGCCCACTGCCCTCAATGAGCTCATTCCTGATTGGAAGGAACGAGGGGTCAGCTTCATTGTCCTATGTTCTATGTTTCTGTTTGTTACAGATGCCATATGTTATAAAGCTTCACATGCTGTACAGTAGAAAGCAATCATTAACATTTACACACATTTACTCTGCTTACAAATAAGATTGTATTATTTGATATCATTTTGTGGGTTTCATTATTGTGCTGGTTTCTCAGGCACCTCTGAACACTCCAGTGACTGAAGACATCTTCAGCATTTTAACAAAGAAACACAGAATTCCTGTCCTCATGTTGCCGGGTATGTCTTCTTCATTCTAATAACTGTGTTGTCTGCTAACAGAGTGACTACTCTGTTGGTGTCTTTTCAGACCAATTATCTGTCTGTTAACAGAGATGATGATTGTTGTTAAATACTGAACTGTTAAGAGGGATTGAAACGTGTCTGGTTTTCAATTAAAGACTAACAAAATTGAAACACTGACTGATTTTGATTGAAGTTGAAGTGTTGCTTTGATGCAAAGGGCTCAAATATAGAACATAGAAATAATCAGTCGCCATGTTGTCTTTCAAACCGTAAGTCAGCTTGTTAAAACCTGATAAAAGGTTGGAGTGGCACTGATGGATGCTGATGCATGTTTTTCCACCTCCTGCAGGTATGCCCATGATTAACCATGGTAACTACATTGTGAGGCTGGGTAATTTTGTCCGCTGGCTGGGGGAGCAGGCAGAGGAGTTGGGAGTGGAGATATATCCTGGTTATGCAGCATCTGAAGTGAGTTTTAAACACATTTATTTTCTTTTGTATTTTATAGTTTGTTAGAGTATCCCTGAAACTCTGGGCTTGTTCTCTGTTGTCTCTAAGTTACACCTCAATACAGGTGCTATCATAAAGATTAGAATTTGAATCCACAAACAGATTTGTCCTCAAACTTCATCAGAAACCGCAGAATCAATTCCTGTCTGTCTTGAGCCTCTCCTGTATGTCCATCAGGGGAAGCCAATCCCTCCTATCTGTACTCCCCCTGCTGCAATCAGTCGAAGCATCGGTGCTTAAAAGTACCCTTCAGGTTGAAGGAGTGGTGGCATCATCGCTTACTGATCCTTTGCGACAAAAGCTCCGGTCTGCTTGAGCTTCAGAAATGATTGAGGACAGGAAGTGTAGTGTGTAGACACTAATGCACTACTTGATCAATAAAACAGTTTCAGGAAAAGAACGACCCGCCACTGCTAAAATAGTTTCTCTGTGGAATACACACGGCAGCGAGTCAACTTCTGACCTCACTCCAAAATAATCTATAAGAGTATCCTGTCCCAATTCGTGGTTATTTCAGAGGAATACGTTAACTCTTCCCTCTCAGCTAAAAAGTATTCACCTTTACTCTCCTTTTATCCAGGTTCTGTTTCACGAGGATGGAAGTGTGAAGGGAATTGCCACCAACGACGTAGGCATCGCTAAGGATGGCTCTCCGAAGGTATTTCGCAAAAAATACAAGTAGTTTTAATAATACTGCTTCAAAATTCTGATTTAAGATTTAGACCACAGCCACTACTTAGTCTCACACTATGTATAGTTACTATTCAGAGTTGACTCTGACTCCTAAAATCCATTCATGCATCGCGTTCTTCTCGTGCTTCAGGATGTTTTTGAGAGAGGAATGGAGCTCCACGCTAAAGTCACGCTCTTCGGAGAAGGCTGCCACGGACACTTGGCGAAGCAGCTTTACAAACAGTTCAACTTGCGTGAGAACTGTGAACCCCAGACGTACGCCATTGGCCTGAAGGAGGTAAAAGTCCCGCCGACGTGAGTCTATTCCCAGGTAGACCATTGATTCCCCTTGTTTAACTTATCATTTTTAATACATCAGGCCCGTCCTGAGCATTAAGAAAGAGATGACCGCTGTTTTTTACGTCAGTCACAGAAGACAAATCAATGAGGCTATGGTTGTGTGTGACAAAGGAATGAATCTTTTGGTTGTGTGTGACTTGAAGCTGTGGGCTATCGATGAGAAGAAGTGGAGGCCGGGCAGAGTGGAGCATTCTGTGGGCTGGCCCCTGAACAGGAACACGTACGGAGGGTCCTTCCTGTATCACCTAAACGAGGGAGAGCCGCTGGTGGCTTTGGGATTCGTGGTGAGTGGCTTCGTACATATTCTCACAACAAATCCTGCTCTCTTCAAACGTATCCAACTTCTCTCACTTGTGGGTTCAATTGTTGATGCATAGAGCGATGACAGGGTGGTAAGTTTAAAAATAACATTCTGATGTTACCTGTCAAACAAGCACCTGCACAGCATAGCCTGACAATGAAACTGACGCACTGGTTAAATGTTTCAGGGGAAGTTTGAAATTACGTTGCGTGATAAACTGAACGTCCAACAACTCACTGTTTCACTACGATATTTTAATTTTGTGAACAAAATCTTTTAAAAAATTATTTGTGGAGTCCAAACCAACGACAATAAAATACCTCATGTTTTCTTACAGTGGGGCTCATGATTGTAACAGGTGACAGAAATGCAACAAAGACAATGTGTAAGAAATAATTGGACTTTCTAAGCCTTGGAGCCTTTTGTCTGCTTAGTTTGTTGTACTTGTGTTTTGGATTGACCGATTAAAGAAGAATTTTGTTCCCTTTCCTCTGAATCCAGGTTGGTCTAGACTACACAAATCCATACCTGAGCCCTTTCAGGGAGTTCCAGCGCTGGAAACATCACCCCTTCGTAGCCCCCACACTGGAGGGAGGGAACAGGATCGCGTATGGGGCCAGGGCGCTAAACGAAGGAGGGTTTCAGGTATGTGTCCTCCATCTTTCAGGAAGGCTGTTGGGATAAAACCAACGTTCTGTAAAGAAGCTCCTGGTCTATATATGTGGGTTACAAGGAACACTGCTGTACATGATTTCATTAAACTAGTGGCTTTCCCTGCAGGGATTGTTTAAATCTAGACCTACATTAATAAGGAAGTGATTTCTCTAATCTAATTTGGGTTCAGGTTCATCCTCACCTTCATTATTAGTGTGTTTTTTTTAAATTATATACCACAACAGGACAGTTCACAAATGAGAATATAATTACACTTGTGATAGTTATTGCAATAACATTTTGGTCTGTATGTCAGTTCTGTTATAAAATGTTATTACATTAAAAACATTTTTTCTAACTTAAATTCCAAAATGATTTATTGCGCAAATTATTTATTTATTTCCCCCAAAAATGTCTATTAATCCTGTCCTGTTCCGCTGCAGAGCATCCCAAAGCTGACGTTCCCCGGGGGGATACTAATCGGCTGCAGCCCCGGCTTCATGAACGTCCCGAAGATAAAAGGCACCCACACGGCAATGAAGAGCGGCATGCTGGCCGCCGAGGCAGTTTTCCACAAAGTCACAGCAGAGAGCCTGGACTCGGAGACGGCAGGTGCAAAATTTGGAGGTCACCGATTTCATGATAGTAATTTCTTGTAATTTCTCATCACGTCGTGATTGAGATCTTTTAACTGTACAAAGCGTGAATAAAATGTCAATGCCTCGTGTAAATGTTAATACTGACGCTGAGTACGGCAATTAGGATGGGTCATATCAGGTAGTAACCTTTATCAGATATGAGGTCAGTATTTTTATATTCCTGGCATAATCACAAAGCTTATCAGGGCGTTGATCTTCCCAGGGGTCCATGTAACAGAGTACGCAGAGAACTTGAAGAATTCGTGGGTGTGGAAGGAGTTGTACGCCGTACGGAACATCAGGCCGTCCTTCCATAACTACTTTGGGCTGTACGGTGGGATGATCTACACGGGGATATTCTACTGGATCTTCAGAGGAAAGGAACCCTGGACCCTCAAACACTGTGGTGAGCATGGAGGAGCTGAAGGGAACCTAGATTCACACAGGGACATTGTTGTAGCGTAGCGAGCTGCAGCCCAGCTGATGGTTTCTCTTTAGGTGAGGTATGAGGTCATCTTATCTCAGCTGAGAAAACATTTCCTCACCGGCCACGTCCCTTTCTCTCAGGCCTCGACGCAAACCAGCTGAAACTGGCTAAAGATTGTACGCCCATCGAATACCCCAAACCCGACGGCAAGATAAGCTTTGACCTGCTGTCCTCTGTGGCCCTGAGCGGCACCAACCACGAGGGGGATCAGCCCCCCCACCTGACTCTAAAGGATGACAGCGTACCGGTCGCCAGGAACCTGGCTTTATACGATGGGCCTGAGCAACGCTTCTGTCCTGCAGGTAACACCACAGTCTGACTTCACAGCGACTTGAGGCTGTGAATCTAGGAAGCAGAGGTCGTCAAAAGTTATCCAAGTAGATCAGAACATTTATCTACAACTTTTAAGATAAAAGAGTCCTTTATTACTCCCGCAGTGACGATATTTTATGGTTAATTTTAAGTCATTCAGGCTAAAATGCTAATTGTCAAACTCCTGAAGTCTGGCAGACCTGCACTTTTTTTAATTGTCTGATATTTTACAGATGGAAATGGCAGCTTCTTTAATGAAGCCTGATGTTATTAGATTCCCAAAGACTGTCATCTGCTCCACTCCACAGAAAATGTCTAAAAAATGATTATCATTCTAATTTTTTGGTTCAAATAATTCTCGACTGAATAGAGGCACCTTTTTCAGTCTTTTCACCAGTGGCCATTCGCTGCTGTCCTTCATTCCTGTCCCACATACAAAATGAAAAGAGTCCCAGCAGTATTATCTGTGTTATATAACTTATTTTGAAAGTCAGTTCAACCTTTTCCTGTTTGACAATAACAAACGAGAGTTCAGGCAAAAGCAAAATTAAGTAGGATTAAAAACGAAGTAATCAAGTCCCTGTTTTCCATATCGCAGTTATGGCAGGTTCCAAAAACAAACTTTTGGATGAACGTGCTGTGAAAGCTGATAGTAAATTGAATTGTTGGTCTGACAGAAATGTTACAAAAATATTAAATAGAAGATTAGTCTCAAAAGAATGGAGCCAAATGGTATTATGTATAGAAATCCACCAACGCTACGGGTCAGCAGGGTTCATAAATACGTTATCGCCGCCTCTGCATTGTTAAATGTCCTCAGAGAATAGGGCTGTTGGGATACCGCTGCCATGAATCCAAGTCACATTTCCTATCAGGTTTCATCAGCATCTGTTTTTAATTAAAATCGGTAAAGCCTCATAGATGAGGTGGATCATGACCCTGTGTTTTCAGTCAAATAGATAAAACACATTAGCCCAGCAGTAAAAAAAAAAAAATACTGTAAGGCGTCATAAAAGAAGCCTGTGGTGTTTCAATCCACATCAGCACAAAGGTATTATTTGTTAACCATGTTGTATTTGTCCAAATTGACGTTTCCAACACTTCCAGGTGTGTATGAATATGTTCCCATGGAAACTGGAGAAGGGATGAGGCTGCAGATTAACGCCCAAAACTGTGTCCACTGCAAGACCTGTGATATCAAGGACCCGAGTCAAAACATCAACTGGGTTGTGCCCGAGGGCGGCGGCGGACCCGCCTACAATGGAATGTAGGAGGAGATGTCTGATGTTTTATATTTTGTGTAAAAGAAAACTGTTCTGATGCTTTCAGGGGTTTTAGTTCCTGCAGATGTGCCTAAGTGCGAGTAATAACTTAAAAGTATGTTTTTGAAGATTTATAATAAAATCTGCAAAAGCAAAGCAATTTGAAATGAAATTGCTGTCTTCCTAGAATTGTAATCTTAATTTATAATGTGGCGTATTAATTTTAAAATGTGGAAAAGGACTCATAATTCAAAACTGAAGCAGAAGTCACAATTAACCACTGTGTAGTCCTCGTAATACTTCCATAAAATTCACAATGTGGGGATTTTAATTCTCCAAGTGCTTAAACTGGAATAGTTGATAAATGGACATGGAACAAAATGCTCTCACATGATTTATTTCAGTATTACTGCAGGTATATTGACAGCATTTGGTCTGCACAGTATTGTACATAAGATTAAATGAGTATCACAGTAATGAACAAAGAACACGTATTATTTTTTATTTTGACCTCTGTAAAAAAGTTTGTTATAATCTTGACTATGAAACCAATACCACAAACAACTTTGCTTAAATAATTTAACTAAACTCCAGAAAAGAAAACCTGCATTTCCCAGTTAGCCTAGCGTCAAGGCTAATGCTGACAATTCATTACAGTGAGGACACTTGTCAGAGTTAAGACGGGTCAAAGCTTACGACAGTTAAACCCTCGTGACGATACAGTACGATGTGCGGGTTGTAAAGCATGACAGGACCTAAAAATACTGGTTACAGCAGCTTCCCACGCACGACTTCAGACGTTCGATGTTATGACGCAAACATTTTGGCATAGATTTTCTTCTCTTTCTCCTTCTCCTCCTGCACTTTGAGCTGGACTCTCTTCATCTCGTTGGTGATAGCTGTCCAAAAGAAAACAGTGGATTAAGACCGTGCATTACGCAGATACCTTTATGGGGTGTGTTATTTCGATAGTTCCACGAAACAGCAAAGAGATGAGCACAAAAAACCTGGGCTCATTTACTGCTTTCACCGCTGATTGACTTTAACAAAAAAAAAACTTTAAAAAATTATGTAAAATTCAACATATTTCCTGATTTTACTGAATCTAACATTGATGCTGCAGTTAGATTGTTAGAAACTGTCTTTTTGTTCCCTTAATGAAAACCTTCATAACCAAAGGAAAGAGTTATGAAACTACTTGAATCATTATGGATATTTCACAAATGACAGTTACTCAATTCCATCCATCAAGTTTAATTAAGTCCTAGACTGTTTTTTCCACTCCATGGCCTTGCATGCAAATGATGAATGTGAATATGCATGACTGGTTAAAATCTATCATTTTAATGTTAATATCCGAACTGCTGCGCATCAAAGCCTGAGCAAGACGGTTCAGATAGATTCCCCACCTTTGTCTTCTGGAGCGATTCCCTGAGCCGTCTTCAAATCGTTCTGAAAAATGACAAAAGCGGAAAGCCAATTTTAACCTGAAATCTGACAGATGGGATTAGTCGGTGTCTCCACAATGGACCTGGATTTATCGTCCATAAAGTAGAATGTGGGAGCATGAAATGACTTCTTCAGTTGGATTAATGTGTCAAAAACTTCTCTACGGCACATCTTTTCTGTCTTCTACATCCAACAGATGTAGCCGTTACCATGGCTTTGCTGTATTCCTTTAACCCCTGCCAGGCCTGGGCCCTCCGGAAAAGTGCCTTCGTGTTTGTGTGGTTGATCTCTAGAGCCTGGAAGATAACAAGAATGCACATTAGAAAAGATTTTTAAGGTTGTCTTTATCACTTTGGTTCCTTTTATTTTTAAGCATGCATCATATTTCCAGCTGAGTTTAATAATATCCATCCAGAGTCTTGCAGCTAAGCTAGCATGTAGGTACGTAGATGTTGACCAGAGTGAGGCTGACAGCGTGACAGAACGATTAGCGCTCAGTGTGGCAGGAACAGCCAGCTGGTAGTCAGCACTAGGCACCAATTAGCAGCTGATGTCAGACTCTGTGTCAGTGCCAGGAACATAAAAGTCTGCTGAAGCTCTGACAGCTAATCACACCCTTTGCAAAGTTTTCTTTGTGGTACTTCAGCTGTAGCGCCGTTAGCAGCATGAGCCCTGCTGTCCATCAAGGCATCAACAATAAGCAAAAGTGTGTAGAGCAGTGAGGGGTAAACAACGGCACCAGAGGGGGTCACAATTATTTCTGAGACATCATGCTATTGTGTTCATGTTGACGCACGCCGCATGAAAATGTCTATTAAAGTTTCGACGTGACATAACGCTACACATGCCTCGTTGCAGCTGTCCAAAGCATCCTGCCACTGCTGCATCTTCAGCATGCAGGCTGCAGTGTTCAGGTGGCAGCTGAGGGCCGTGGGCTCCAGCTTCTGCTGCACCTCCTCCTCCAGCTGATCGCCGCTCACCTCCAGGTACCTGCAGCAATCGACAGACTCGGTCACACGGAGAATGAGCGATGATTGAAGTCAGATAAGATTTGCAACCAGTGTGCGAGATTCTGAAGTCATTAAAGATAAAACCATAAAAGGTAGAAGGATGGGGTAATAAAACAGATTCTATCCATCTGCTGATGTTAAATTAGCATTTTAAAAGGTGGTGCTCAGAAATGTATCCCCCAGGCATCTGCAGGACAACGTCTTTCACCTGTTTTCTTAAAACAAGATAAAACTTTTTTTTGATTTGCAAAGACTGAAGGAAGATCGGAAAACTAGGGAAAGAAATGTATTAAAAAATGTATTTTTGGAGAAGTTGAAGTTTTATTTGTAATGTGGTAGATAACAGAATTGAATAGAAACACCTTCAAGCAGTGTGACCACTTCAGTTTGTGACCAGTCTGACCTTCAGGCAATGTTTTGATGACCGTCAGAAAAGTGTTTCGGTGGCGTGAAGCCGACCTTTCCATTATTTGATTTCATCGTTTTGGTCCCATTAGACGTTTGTGTGAAAACCTAAAGTTCAAAAATCTTGTTTTGAGGTGATCAGAATGAACTTTTGACCACTAAAGTTTACTCACCGCACCGAGACCAAATGGATGTTTTGCGCCACGTAATCAGTTCTCTCCAGATTTAGCAAAACAGAGGAGCTAAAATACGTACATTAATTTTATTAACTTTTACTGATTAGATATTGTTATTAGATGCTCAACAATGTTTTCGTAATATTCTCTAATTACAACACAAGTACAGTATAGCTTTTCAGACTTTTTGTTTTACTTTTTTGCAAGATGCCAGAGGCTGTGACTTCACCACACACACACACAGATTCTGTATTATACCTGAGGGCTTTGCTGTACTTGCGTGCCGCAGCTTTCCAGTCTTGATTCTTAAATAGACTGTTTCCGATATTCTTTATGTCTTCGGCAACAGATAGAACCTGGCCAGCCTGAAAGCAGAAACGAGGAGAGAAAACTCTTGGATTAATTTAGAAGTAGCTTAACCCTGGTTGCAGAATTTTCTAAGCTACACACATTTTGGGTTTTGACATGGATAAGAACATCAACTCCCAAAAAGAAAAAAACCCTTTGACAGAGGCTCACGGGTCGGCCGTGTCCTTAAAGATCAATAACCTCACAGATACGTACGTCTTGAAGGTTGATGTCAGAGTCCTCTGGGAAGTCTGGGTGGGAGTCTCCCGTCCCGTCGTTTGGTGCAGCGCCCCAGCTGTCCCCGTCCTTATGCTCACCACAGTCTGCTATGACACACAGCTGCAAAGGGAGATAACAGACATTCAAGTGAGTGTTTTCTATGCGTTTGCCATTTAACACAGTGTGTGTGTGTGTGTGTGTGTGTGTGTGTGTGTGTGTGTGTGTGTGTGAGCTTTCATTTATTATGCATTTGAACAATTTAAGCTTTTCATTTGTCATTTGAGCAGAATTTCATTTAGTTATTGGTGCCTGAGTCAACATCAATGAACATAAAGAAACCTTCACCTTGACAGGGGCGTCGTCCTTGGTTTCAATCGACTCCAGAATGTTTACAACTCCCATCCCTTTCAACACTTGTCCAAAGACGACATGCTTGCCGTCCAGGTGTGGTGTGGGGACGGTGGTGATGAAGAACTGGGAGCCATTGGTGTTGGGCCCGGCATTGGCCATGCTTAGCAGACCCACTTTGTCATGCTACATAGACAAGGAAATTAATGAGTACCGTTGTCACTCTGTTTTTGTCTCTTTCTCTAACAAATAACACCTTGTAATATATTCTAGAGGTGAACCCAGGTGTTTAAATTGTTCACCTTGTAGTGGAAGTTTTCATCCTCAAACTTCTCCCCGTAGATGCTCTCGCCCCCGGTGCCATTATGGTTGGAGAAGTCACCTCCCTGAATCATAAACTTCTTGATGACTGCCGAAGAACAAATTTATAATCAGCAAAACTTTAGTTCAACCAGATAAAATCGTACCACATTAGACCGAATGAAAAATGGTGTAACACCAAACATCCTACAAGCGAATTTAACTCCATGTAATTCATTTTATCAGTTAAAATGTATGTCATTAATTAGGAAATCTTGACAAATTATTAAAAGACTTGCCAGACTGATATTTTAGCACTTCCCCTTTAGAAAATGTTGCATATTCAAAGGTGTCTGTCAAGCCTGATATATCACATTATATGCTAATAAAACTAGTTACTTCTGTGGAAAGGGCATCCTTTGAAGTGCAGCGGTTTCCCAGTCGATTTGCCGGTGCCTTTCTCTCCAGTGCAGAGTGCCCGGAAGTTTTCCGCAGTCTTGGAGGTGATATCGGCAAACAGCTCAAACACTATTCGGCCAGCTATGGATGAAATAATCAAGTTCAGTCACAGATTCACTACAGGGTAGTTAGTAAGAAAGGAGGAATGTCAAGTCAGGTGAATGTGGTCAGCCACTCCAGAATATTCCAGGACTCCTGAAGCCAAGCCTCCGTGGATTTTGAGGGACATTCTAGTGTCTGCTGAAGCAAAGCAGCCCATGCTCCAAGCCCCCACCATGCTGGTTGATTCATAGGCAGGGAAAGATGATTTGTTTCATTGCATCCCAAAACCTCTGTGGCTCATCTCGATGGTTTTGGGAGGACTGAAGCAGCCTATTTTTGCTTTGTGGGTCAGCAGTGGTGTATATAATGTACATATGTGAATTTTGCAGTGGATTCCTTATGTAAGTTTAGTCCTTAGCAGAAAAAAAACTAGGTCAGCAGTGTTTTAACAGTGTGTGTTCTGATGGCAAATGGGAGGGGGGGGGGCGTGGAGACACGCTTTTCTGGGGGCTGAATGACGCTTAAATCTGCAGTAAACTGCAAAAGTAGCATTTTGTGTTGAATGTTTTAAAACACCAAAAAAAATCGCTTAACGACATTTTTATGATCGTGTTTTCAGTGCAAACATAAAAATCGTATATCTTTCCCATAATATATAAAGAGGGTCGAACACTTCACTGAAGCCAAGTGAAGCAGCAACATATATGATCAAACAACTACTCAACAAATACATATTGAATTGCGAGCTTATATACCGTAATCTTCAACCTGCTGGAGCCGATATTATGTGGACAACACGTGTAATTAATACTGACCACAAGTCTGGGAGTTAAATCGGTTCGACGGCGACGCTGAGTTGGGGGTTGAAGTCTGGCTTGACAACACAACCACACGTGGTTCATGCATTCAAAGGACAAACTCCCAAATTATTTATCCGACTTAAAGTTAGCTTACAATAAATATCAGCTACACCAGTTGTCAGCTTCCGCCAATTATCTTGTCTAGTTGGTCGAGTAGCTGATCAATACACAAAAACATTCCGTTTCTACACGTCCCTAAAAACGAACATAGATAGCGCTAAGCTAACAAGGCTATAGGTTAAACGGATATATAAAAAGGCTATTTGGGTAAATTAGAATAAAAATTATCCTGACCTCTTTCACCACCAATGTCTACATCGAAGAAGACACGAGGATTTTCGGGGTTTGAAGGCTTGTCTGACGGTGTCGGGTGAGACATTTTATTGACGGGAGGATTTAACACGTTTGTTACAGCTAGCCTTGATAAACCCGGTCGGCGACTGGACACAACTAACGAAGAAGAACCAGAGCAATGACTTCCTGTTAATACATTTCAAAATAAAATCCCTTTCCGGCGACTGGGAACATTTCCGAGTGTTATGATGTAACGAAATGAACTGCTGATAACTCATGAACTGAATTTTCATTTGTATAACATAAAATATAAATTTTTAAAAAATCAACAAAAATATCCTTTCGTAGCTTCTATATCCATATATTTACTAATGTCATCATGGATTTCAACATAGCTTCCGGTCTTCCAAAATAAAAGGCACACCAAGTTAAAGAAAACAGAGTTGACGTCATGGATACGATCTGTCTTTTGTCAATAGACCTTAGAAGAAAAAGGTCTATTTTTAATATAAAATAGACCTTTTTATTCTAAGGTCTATTTAGAATAAAAAGGTCCAAATAGACTTTTTTATTCTAAATAGACCCTAGAATATTGGGTCACTTACTAATGTAGCCACAAGAGGACACAAGTCAGTGTCTTATTGTGCCGGTCCCAAGCCCGGATAAATACAGAGGGTTGCGTCAGGAAGGGCATCCGGCGTAAAACTTTTGCTAAATCAAAGATGCGAATCAAACCTGTGACTTCCATACCGGATCGGTCGAGGCCCGATATATACCTGTAGATGTATGGAAGTGTCTGGGAGAGGTGGCAGTAGTGTTTCTGACTGGGTTGTTCAACAGGATCTTAGATAGTGAGAAGATGCCTGAAGAATGGAGGAGAAGTGTGCTGGGGCCCATTTTTAAGAACAAGGGAGATGTGCAGAGTTGTGGCAACTACAGAGGAATAAAGCTGATGAGCCATACAATGAAGTTATGGGAAAGAGTAGTGGAAGCTAGACTAAGGGCAGAAGTGAACATTTGTGAGCAGCAGTATGGTTTCATGCCAAAAAAGAGTACTACAGATGCAGTATTTGCTTTGAGGATGTTGATAGAGAAGTACAGAGAAGGCCAGAGGGAGCTGCATTGTGTTTTTGTAGATCTGGAGAAAGCTTACGACAGGGTGCCCAGAGAGGAACTGTGGTATTGTATGAGGAAGTCTGGAGTGGCAGAGAAGTATGTTAGAGAGGTGCAGGACTTGTATGAGGACTGTAAGACAGTGGTGAGGTGTGCTGTAGGTGTGACAAAGGAGTTCAAGGTGGAGGTGGGACTGCATCAGGGATCAGCTCTGAGCCCCTTCTTGTTGCTATGGTGATGGACAGGCTGACAGACGAGGTTAGACAGGAATCTCCATGGACTATGATGTTTGCAGATGACATTGTGATCTGCAGTGAGAGCAGGGAACAGGTGGAGGAGAAGCTAGAGAGGTGGAGGTTTGTCCTGGAAAGGAGAGGAATGAAGGTTAGCTGCAGTAAGACAGAGTACATGTGTGTGAATGAGAGGGACCCAAGCGGAAGAGTGAGGTTACAGGGAGAAGAGATCAAGAAGGTGGAGGATTTTAAGTACTTAGGGTCAACAGTCCAGAGCAATGGAGAGTGTGGAAAAGAGGTGAAGAAGCGTGTCCAGGCAGGATGGAACGGGTGGAGGAAAGTGTCAGGTGTGATGTGTGATAGAAGAGTTTCAGCTAAAATGAAAGGAAAGGTGTACAAAACTGTGGTGAGACCAGCGATGTTGTTTGGTCTAGAGACAGTGTCACTGAGGAAAAGACAGGAGGCAGAGCTGGAGGTAGCAGAGATGAAGATGCTGAGGTTCTCTCTGGGAGTGACCAGGATGGATAGGATCAGGAATGAGTACATCAGAGGGACAGCACATGTTAGAGGTTCTGGAGATAAAGTCAGAGAGGCCAGACTGAGATGGTTTGGACATGTCCAGAGGAGAGATAGTGAATATATTGGTAGAAGGATGCTGAGTTTTGAACTGCCAGGCAGGAGGCCTAGAGGAAGACCAAAGAGGAGGTTTATGGATGTAATGAGGGAAGACATGAAGGTAGTTGGTGTGAGAGAAGAGGATTCAAAGGTCAGGGCTAGATGGAAGCAATTGATTCGCTGTGGCGACCCCTGAAGGGAAAAGCCGAAAGGAAAAGAAGAAGAATATTGGGTCACTTACTGTGACCTAAGGTCACACTAAGTGACCCAACTGGTCTCTGACCTATTGGGATATACTGATTAAGTTGCCTTAGCTTGGTTCCTGAAAAATAGCAACAATAACTATGGGCCTGATTCTGGTCTATGGAGCTCTGATTGCAGCTGCGTTTGTTTTGTAAAATATACAATGTTCGAGAACAGACTGCAGATTGCCTTCAAGTTGATTGAGGGCAGGTTGTAGTTATGACCAAATTGCAGCAGACCTTGAGAAATGGATTTCTGTGTGGCTCATTATTTGAAAATTGGTGGTAAATGGATATGATGGAGTTGGAGGGCAGGTGTGTGACACACAATACCAACCTGGTTATTTTTTAGAGATTGCTTTGAGCAGGTGATTGAAGACTTTGACAAAGAAATAGTACACTTTTAGATGTTCTCTACTTGATAACAGTATCACTCGTTACAATTATACAGTAACAGTCTGCCTAAACTTTTCACAAGTATGTTTAAATGTTCATAAATGAATCTTTATCGACGCCTCATACAAAAAAAAAGTACAATCAGGTCTTTTAGCTGCACTGGGGAATAGGTTATCATCCACTGCAGCTCAGACTGTCTCTGTGAAACCCCTTCAATTTTCCATCATTCATCTTATATCATGTAATTTCTTTCTCAAGAAAAGAAATAGGCAGCCTTGAGAGGCAATGAATGAAATACATGAGGCAAGATTTAAACCCTCGTCACCTCGGTGCTGGCTTTTCAGAAGGGAATGGTATATCCTGTACATTCTGTTTTCTAAGTCATTTTCTAAGCACTTCTGGCATTCTTCTCTCTTTCGTGTTTGGATGAAAATGATGGGGAGTGCAGTGTCCATTCCATCCCATGATGAGACTGTGCTAATATCCGCAGCGCAGGGCTGTGTTTTCTTCTTCTATAGCGGAAGTGATGTATTATGAATGAGGAAGTCGATCACCCAACACTGTGCAAACACAAGATGTTCTCCTATATCCATTTGACACAGCCCTCACACACTTGTAATATGATATAAGAGATGGAAACATTTGCTATGTCCAAAGGCTGCAAATGCCGTCTTACTGCTTGTCCTGGAACTTCTGAGTCACCTTCTCCTCCAACGCCGTCCTCAACTCAGTTCTCTATCAGAAAAGGAGAAAATTTGTCCACAAATTGCTCTTATTTAGTCTGATACACATCTGAACTGGTTTTCCTGAAAAATATTGAGGGAATGAACATTTACCCTTAAAAATGTCTGGCATTTGTCAAAGCCAGTGCATTTTAAATGAATAGTTAGGGCTTCTTAAATCCAATAAATTTAATACCACACAAACTAAATTAAATCTACTGAATATATTGGAGATTTAAGACCAATAAAGATAATCCAGAGCTGATTAACTATCAAGTCATTAATCCTGTGCTGCCCTTTATCCTAGCATTACTGGAATACATCGTATCGCAACATCAGAGAATTTTAGGTCCACCTTGATTTGCACATTGCTGTGTAGCGTCTCACTGTTCAGCTGGTGGTTGTACTGCCACCCCCAGCCAACTTCCCCCACATAGCTCTGCCTGGACATGAGAGGGGGGGCATGCGGTGCAGATCGTAACAAGTAGCCGAGGTCACCTGTGGCATCAGGTGATGAGGAGCCCACACCGATGTATCGGGGGAAGTAATTTGATCTGGGTCTGTAGTCTCCAATTCCATCTGGGCCTTGTTAGAATCCAACAACATTTGAGAAAAGGAGGGGAAAAAAAGAAAATATAGACATATCACAATTTAGATTAGACATAAATATATGGTGAGGTTAATTAAAACAGAGATGTTGTGCAGCATATATGAAAAGAGAGTGTAAAATGGCAGGAGTGGAATTCTGCACAGAACTTGAAGGAAACAAGACATAAAGGATGGAGCATTATTCACACATTTTAAGAATGAAACACTGCTTTTATTCAGCGTTCAGCTCAGGACACCTTGTTTTAATTAAAAGGAATTACAACAAATGCTTGATAATTAATGACGTCTTTGAGAACCTGCATTTTCTCTGAATTTCCTTGTTTTATTCAGGTATTTAGTATATTTGGTACAGAAACAGAGGCTAACACAAAAAAAAATGTGTTTGGACAACATGATAAGTATTGTGGTGCAAACATGTAGTGTACATGGACAATAGATAGATAGATAGATAGATAGATAGATAGATAGATAGATAGATAGATAGATAGATAGATAGATAGATAGATAGATAGATAGATAGATAGATAGATAGATAGATAGATAGATAGATAGATAGATACTTTATTAATCCTGGAGGAAATTGTACATATCCACTGCTCAGGCATTACATAACAAATAAATATTAATATTAAATATATATATATATATATATATATATATATATATATATATATATATATATATATATATATATATATATATAAATTAAATACTACTAATAAATAATATTACATGTGAATAGTGCAAACAGTACAATCATACAAACTTGCCTAGATGCAGTATGTCTATTTACTTTTGGCTCTGGTTGCAGTGCCATCGTGTGTCCAGTTACAGTTATATTTGGTTCAGACACTGAACATCTGTCATCACTCAGTACTTCTCCTACCTGTAAAAATCATCCTCTGTCCACGCTGGGGCTCTGCTCCAACAGAATCACTTTTTCTCATCATTATTCCTGCTGTTTGGAGCAGTTTCAGGTTGGATAGACCTACACAATGCTGCTGTACGGAAATAATCCAACCCCAGCGGTCTCCTCTGTCCACTGGGCCGTGGATTGGTTGTCAGGCAACGTTTGGCGTCATGGTGTCAGCAGGCCGTCTCCTGGTTATATTGTGAAAGATGTTTCCTCCAGTGAAACGTAGCTGCTACAGATTGAATAAGTGAACTTGAGGTCATACAAATTACATTCATATTGTTATACGTGTGCTGCAATTATTACTCATGCATAACTCTTTAACTACATACTTACACCTATATGGTTCACACATCATTGTTGCTCGACATACACTACTGTATTGCACTTATTTTGGTCAAATATTTGTATAAGTCACTTAAATATACTAATGTATTAGCTTATAGTGTGTGTTGTATCAATTTGTTAGATTTTTTTTGCTTTCTTTTATTACTTTTATTTCAGTGAAGAGTTGTGTATCTGCTTCCTTGCCACCAGAAAATTAATACGAAATATAAATAACCTGATAAATTATTACAAAAGATCATTTATTCAACTGCTATGTTTGCTATGTCAGTGAAGCTTACAATGAAATACAGCACATGCTTAATTACATTCCATTGACGCAAAGTAATCTGAAATGGACCATCTTGCGTAAAAGTACTTTTACTTTGGTAACTTGAAGTAACTTGTATTCTGATTTCAAGACTAAATAATTACAGACATGATAAATTTATAAAAGAATACATTTGTTTTAGTTTCATGGAATATAACTATAGCTAGTAAGTCACTTTATTTTACATGTTATAAAAACCTCCAAGACATTATTGTAGCATAATTGTGGAAACTGTCAAGATCTGTGGCTTCATATTAAATGTTTTAAATATCTGAATCATCACAATGGCTTAACTTTTTTGGAACGTTAATAGAAAGTCATCGACAGGCACCTAAACCAAGCACCCAGGTGTACGTACAGTATATTAATGTGTACTACCCTGTTAAGACACATGGTGGTCCCAAAGCATCACTTTGCTCCATTGCTCTCCCCTCCCTAAGCCTAATTCTTTTTTGTTAAATGGACTCGCCCATGAGTCGTCCCCAGTGACTATTGCTGTCAAGCCACATGGCTAGTAACTGAAAGGCAGGAAATGAAAGGATCTTACCTTCAAAATAAGATCACGAATTGCGGTATTTAATGGGCACAATCGCGTGAAAACATTACAGACGTGGAAACAAAGGCACGAATTACTGGAAAAACATTTTTTTTTGTAATTTTAGAAATTCTATTTATTAGAAACTTTATTTTCTATCACCGTCATTGGGATTTATCGGACTTTTTCGACATGCATTCGCGAGCTGTAGATGTATGCAACATATTTTTACAAAATGCACAACCTTGGTGCAGGCAATAAAATGTAACCAACAATATTTTTACGTCACTTTTAAGGAAAGCCAATCCAAAGATGAATTTCTACTTCGTCTTTTTTTTGTATGATCTTTCAACGCGGTGCACCTGGGAAGTTTTATTTTGAAATTCTGTAAAGGAAGTTCAAACGCTTACTCTGGCTAACTTCATCCTGCTGTGTCAGTCACCATGGTGGCATACAACAGAGCACAGCGGCGGCGGACCAATCTTCACTTTTAGACCCTCAAAAAATGTTGATATAATGATTTGTTTCATTGAGTGAAGTCGGGTCTAGCGCTCATAATGGACGACAGGATGTTGTTGACGGGATAACAGTTAGCGGTTAGCTTACTTTTTTTGTTTGGTTGGATCCTACATGGAATTTCTTTTCGTCGCTGGCAGAATGCTGACTAGACTAGGAATGGCTTTCACGAACCTTGGCTTGAATAAAAGGACATTTTCTGCGTTGAGAAAATAAGTCCAACGGACGGTTTAAGCCACGTTTAAAGAATAAGTTTCCCCCCCGGTGGGACTGCCGGTTTAGGCTTGGGCGACGGAAAGACAGACACCCCGAGGAGACTGCTCGGCTGTCTGGCTCCAGTCGTGGCCTGGCTCCGGGCACTCCCAGCTTATCCGCTAGCTTGAGAGCACCGACGACGGAAGAAGCAAGGCACACGGGAGACGGCTCAGTCTTATCCGTGGCACTGGATATTTAAAAACGGTTTATAAGGATAAGACATTCAAAATCGTCCAGACGGCGTCTTCCAAAACAATGGCGTCCTATGTGGACAACAGCTTCCGACAGGCTGTGATGATGAATCCGGCTGAAAGGACGCAACAGGTCAGAAGAAATAATGTCTGTAATGCAAGTTTTAATAGAATCTGTGTTCAATTTTTTTCTGCAAGGTGTCGTCCTTGAATGAAAAGGTGTTGTAATGACAAATTGTGCAACTGGTGCCATTCAGCTTGTTGCAGTGTTACGTATGGCTGCATCCCGATAAGCCCTCCATCAGCAGAGATAATCAAGACTATTAACTTTACAGGTCCTCCAGCATCGGTACGAATCGAATGTAAAAGTTGTTTTACATGTGGGACTTATTTATATTTCTCTTCTTGCAAAAAGCATGTTTTATATGAGGAAAAAAAAATGGTCAAAATGTTTAAGGATGAGTGTACACATGGCAACAAGGTGAGGCTAATCCCGACTAAGCTATTCGCTAATGCTAGCAAAATAGACGTAGTCCGGTTCTTTTCTTATTTTAATTAAGATTTTATGAAGCATGAAATGTTCAGAATCCGTCAAAAACAGGTGGGTCTTCATTGCATACTGACAGAAGTTAAGTTGACCCAGATAATTCGAATAAAAAAGTTCAAATAATAAGGAAATGTCAAACTGATTATTTGTTGTACGTGGAAGATGTGTGCATAAAGTTTTGTGAAAAAAAACCCTGAACAGTTCTGTTATATACATGTATTTTAAACCATATTATCTACATTAGATATATTATAGATATTAGATACTTTGTCATGTATCTAATGTCTTCTGTTAGGTTCTGACTGAATTCAACTCATGACCAAAGGAAAAAATATATAAATGTAAAAAAAAAAAGATTTTAAATGTATGATTTCAACAGCTCCTGGTTGTTATGTGTATTGTTTAAAGTATTAAATAAGTATTTTTGATTTCTGGAAGCAAAACCACTTGAATGAGTCCAGCGTGTAACCATGGAAATGAGGGGGGAAAAAACAGAAAAAAAAAGTCATTGAAATAGAAAACATTACCTCAGCATTTGAAATACTCACTTAAAGTGAAATGTTTTATTTGTGTGCAAAATTACCAACGGTGAGGTTTTTCACGATACAGTTACAGTTACAGGTAAAGGTTAAGAGGGGAAAAAAAAGCTTAAATCTTCATTCAGTTGTGTAGCGTTTGAAATCCTGTAGACTGATAGTAATAATAATAATAATAAACCTTTATTGTCCCACAGTGGGGAAATTTGTGCAATTGTGGCAGCGGGGGGGGGGGTGTCATACATAAATACTTAAATAATATACTGTACATACATATTAACATTTGCAACATATGAAATTTACATATTCACATATTATAAACATATTAACATATATTATCAGAAATGTACAGTTATATGTACACTTATATGTACACATCAAAAATATACACTACAGACTGAAGATTACATTGTTCATCGAGAATTACAATATTTTGGACTTTGAGCTCTTTGAGTGGTCTGCTGGGAGGATTGCTGGTTGTAGAATGATGTATGTGAGATGTATGTGAGACACACAAACACACACGTTGGCATGTGTGTCTTCAAATATCAGTAGTTGCAGTTTGGATCCAAATCCAGTTTGCTATCATTTAATTTGGGCGGTGCTTTCATTCCAAATGGTTGCTGCTTCAGCAAGGACACGGAGTGGACAATCAATAGGCCACCACTTTAACCAGTGGACGAGTGAGCAGCGCAGCCTTCTGCCCATCTGTCTGACATTGAGGAAACAATTATGGTGTCATTGACAGCTTGTTAGCTGTAGCAGACATGTGGTCTTTAGAACTGTATTCAGACTGATGTGCAGCAGCGACCAATGTCAATATGGGAATGGAACCCAGAATTTGATTGGCACCAGTAGTTACTTTGATCTTCCTAGACGGTGATTTATTTCAGGCAAATATAAATGAGAACAGGTTAAAAAAAAAAAATCTTCAAAAATGTCTTCCAAGATGTCTTCAGCTTCATTGTAACACCTTCAAGTTGTCCAACAGAAATCAAATGTTTTAATGGTGTGTGTGGTGTTTTAAAAAACAAACCACAAAAACTTTAATCGATTAAACTAGCGAGAATGATCTTGAACGTTTACAAGTGGTATATATTTTGTTTGTGTACCAATGAACCAATAGATTTCCTCTCTACAAAGTCATTGCCGGGGTTGTGGTTGATGCGCTCCTTTACATCATTGATTTCTTTTAGTGTTCTCAACTGTCAATACGGGAACCAGGGTGTGATTTAAAGCCGGCGCTCCTCAACGGAGACTAAAACTTGTCATCCTGCGCACCCACACGAAAGAATTTAAATTAGAACAAATCAACGCCTGGATATTGTGAAAACATTGGAATTTTTGAGCTGGACAAAAAGTTTGATGAAATTCCCAGAGACAATCTGTCCTCTGAGGAGAGTCAGTAAAGATGAACAGCTGGTCCTTCTGATGCCACGCCTGTATTCAAGATGACTTGACATTGCATCACTTGCGATGTGACGACTATATAGCTGTTCACTGCAATAAAGATGTTGATGATGATGATGATGATGATGAAACAACCCTGTGCAGCCCTAGTATGCATACATGTCATTCATCTGGACACACCTGTCATTCACTTAAATAGAAAATACTCAACTTAATGTCCAAACTCCTGCCAGGAAGTGTAAATGGTCATAGAGATGGACTGGGACATGCTGTACAATGACTAAAGGACAGTGTTTGAAAATGATTTAGTCAGAGGTGTGAGGTGCTGACAACTTTCAGAAACACTCATCCGTATCATGTTGCTGTTGTGTCACAGAAAACGGCTCTTCTCTTTTTTTAGATGCCTCTGCACCGGTCCTGTAAAGAGTGACGACTTTTGTTGTGGCTAAGAAATCTTTTTGACATTAAGCTTCTCTGGGTATTGAGTGGCTCTGTGGTTCAGGCTCCTCCTGTGTTTTTCATTAACAACACCTTTTCCTGATGTTCTCTTCAAGAGTCCAGTGAATGTGCTGTAGCTTCAAATAGTTTATCCTAATGGTGTTGGCAGAGTCTCTGTCAGGATTAGCCAACGGTTAGAGGGATCTGAGTCAAGTGTTCAAGTCTGAACACTGTTGGATTTGACCCTCTGTCTCAGTCCGTTGTCACATGGCAGGTTAAATAACCGTCCACTCGACAGCTTGTGTTCGTTCTGGCTTTTGGCAGTTTCCTTTTCTTGATTTCTATTCAAAGTTGGAGTGTGTAAGGCTAAAAGAAGACCATTTGATTGTCAAGGAAACAGAAGAAGTTAATCTTCTTTTTTTTATTGCAAAGCTCTGATGCATAGAATTTAAAATGAAAAAGAACTAAAATGACAGGATGATTTGATCTCTAATTCTGTTTTCTTGTAGAAACTGATGAATGTTTGTGGAAAAATGAATGAAGCCGCACTGCTTAAATGTGCAATGTGATTATAGCTCAACTGGTGTGACTTTCTGTTTGAAATTAGATCACCCTTTTGGTATTATTTATAATTTAAATTGATAATTATTTAATTGTAAGAGATATTCCTCACAAGACATCTGAAGGACGATTTACCATCACGGGAACATTGTCAGTGTCGTAGACGACACCATGACATTGAGTCTGCCTCAGCAGTGGTTCTATTATGGGCTCTCATTTAAGCCCCCATACAATGTTTGTCAGACCCACTAAAAGACATTAATCAGATAAGATAAGATGTACCTTTTGTTGATCCCCCATGGTGGAAATTCAATTTGACGCAGCAGTGCGAGGGACGGGGTGGCAGCGTGAGATGTGCTAAAGGCGAAAGAGAAAAAGGAATACAATAAATAGATGTGGCAGTTAATTATACAGCACCCCACTGGGTCTTCAAGGTGCTTACAGGTAATGAAATTATCTCATAGAAGTGCAAGTGAATTTGACTTATATAGCTTTGGGTTTTTGGTTGTTTTTCGTGTCATTTCTCACAATAAAGTTGTTGAGTTTTCGACTGTAAATTATTTAAAGTATAAAGACATTAGTTTGGGATTTGGGAAATTTTGGATAACATTTGTTGCAGTCTTTTAAAATTTTACGGCCCAAATAATTCAAAAGAATAAGTTATTTTAACTGTCATAAATACATCATTCACTGCGTGAAACCCGATAAAGTATGCTTCAATTAGGAATGAATGAGCAAAGCAAACATCTTTGGTCTACTAGGAACAAAAACGCAGAAAGCACACTCTCTCCTCTGTCTGTGCTCAGGACATATTGCCTCTCGGTTAGCCAGGTGGCGAAGCTGAAGGCCGTGAACCGCCGCAGCCCCCCCCCAGCTGAGGTGACCCTTCCTCACAGCCTTACATCTGGAGGCGCAACGCACAAAATCATTTCCTTTTTTTCCATATTTGTGAATTCAAGGTTTTTTTCTTCAATATAGGCTTCAGGTAAAAAAAAAAAAGCGTACAAAGGTGATGTCACAAAAAACTTGAATTTGACAACAAATGGACACCCCGCCTCGCCCCCCTCTAATGAAGGGATGCATAAAACAGTAGCGGAAGTTGTCGCTACAGGTTGTAGAATGACTGATGAGTGCGACGCTGCCTCGTCTCTCGGCATCCTGCCCTCTTTAAGCAGCAGGAAGCGGAAAAGCGTCAAGGATGCTTTTTGAACTGAAGCCAGAAGAAAAGGTTGACAACAGAATCACCCCCACCCCCACCCCCCCTCCAAAAAAAGCTTTCATTTCCGAAGCAGGGTGTTGTTTTTTTGTGACTTCTTTTCCTATTTTTGTGAGGGGCAACAAGAGCATGTGAGCATCTATATTTAAAACCGTACAGATTGCTGTCTCCAAAAAGCGGAATGGACTTGTGCTGCGTTTTATTTCACTCAAGCTATAAAGGTGTACCCCCCCCCAACAACAGGATTTTTGTCATTCTCCAAAAATTCCCATTCATTTTAGGCTTTATGCCTCCTTGCTCTGCGGTGAGTAAGAGCAGTGATGTCACATGTTATTCTTCTGATGAAAGTGGAGGCTTGGTGTAAGCAGCGGCGGTTACACATACCGCGGCCGCGCTGACGTATTCCCTCGTTTTTAAATACAGGGGATGATTTCAGGAATGGTTAGAGAAAGAAACAAATGCAGCGTAAGCTCATTTGAATCCCCCCCCCTTTTTTTTTCTTTATTCCAACGCCGTCCACGGTTCAGTAAACCTATTAAAGTTATTTTATTAGCATCTGTTTGTCAGCGGTCTTGCTGTATGAAAAGGTTAGACCTTAAATGATACGTCTGCCACAGAACGATGTCATTTATGACAGTTTTACAGTTTAATTGTGCAGTTTTACAGCTTAGTTATGTCTGATATCATGGTTGACATTGAGCCCCAAAAAAAAAGGACATTCCAGAAAGCATTCCTTACTGGAATACTCCAGGATGTTTGTGTATGCTGCTGCAATCTAATAAAGAAAAGACCAATCGAGTGCAGTTAGTGCTTAAAGACTGAAGTAGGTTAAACACACACTGACTTTCACCCTATGAAGCTGTTGTTTTAACCCCGGCGGAGCACAGAAATCAAATTTCATGCGCTTCTTGCCCATGTTTGCTATCAATTCAGGATGGTTGGTTCAGATGGATTACCTTTTGTGTTCATTTACATTTTATTCACTGTGTTTTCATAGCCCTGCTAATCCATAAAGGTGCTATCTGTGGCTGCTGTGTTGCATGCTGGCCTAGCTAATGATTATTTTACCCCATCAGTTTATCTTGTAGGTGTTCTCTCAAAAGAAAAAGCATAAAAACATTGACATTGCATAAGCTGAGTCACATGTAAAAATCAAATCATTCCACAAAGCTCGCTCAAGTGTGCTTGATATCCTTCAGTGCAGTGATGTGAGAGGTCACTTTCAAACAATAGAGGCTTGGGTGGTGGTGGTGTGTGTGTGCGGGGGGGTTGGAAGACATTTCTAAAATGGTTAGACGGAGACTTCATGCTGGCTTCTGCGATCCTCTTTCCCGCAGCTGCTTTCGTGTACCGATCTGAAAAGCTGACGTGGGAGCGCTCACGACGTGTCATGTCGTTCATGTGTTGGTTTCTTTGAACATTTTTATTTCTCTAACTTAGTTTGATTCTTTTTTTCACTCTGACAGATTCCATTTATTTGATCTGAAGCCATATTGCTCTTCGACTTCTACTTTTTACCGTGTTTTTGATGTAGCATATCATTGATCGCAGCCCCGGAGTTTTCGGGTTGGAAATGTCAGCGGCATGTTTCAGTCACTTTGTTCACATTCCTCCTGATACTTTTAAAACAAAGAAAAACAGATCTAGAATCGCGGCTCCAGAAATTCCCATGGCGTTCATGGCAAGATGACAGCAGACTTCATGCCACTGTGCGACCACAATCTTTACATAACTTAGGCCGTTACTCACTTTTGGCAGCATGGGGAGTTTGAAGAATAAATTATTCCTGACATGCAATATTTGTACGCCTGCTACTGAACTTACAGAACTTTCAGTAGCTGCGATTATTAGCGGTGTTCCTGAACGAGATGTGGCAAATTCCCGCATTTGGAAACAGTGATACCTACGTCACTGAAAAAGGATTGCATGAGCGCGACTATGTCACGGACGTTAGCAACCACCGGATGTCTTTAAGTGAGTTTGCATGTTAGCCTTCGACCCACACAGAACTGGCTCGCTATGTGGCGTGTAATCTGCTGTATAATCCCTTTTGCTGAACTGCTCAGACATGTGGATCAGATGGAGAGCTCATTAATTTGTGTGATTAGAGGTCTCTAAATCCTGGTATGCGGGCTCACCGTGCCGCTAATACTTGTTTACAGAATTTGCGACAATAAGAACGGTCAATGACTAATTTGGCAATCCGTCATGAACACATTCTAGTCTAACTGTAAAGGTGAGACTATTTGCGGATGTTCCAAATAGTCTCAACTTTACAGTTACGATCTAGCTTCCTGTGAACTGCTTTATTACCAGCTGCGCTGGTGGAAGGCAGGTCTGTATTTGGCATGTCAGCAAAAAGAAGTGATTGATTACAGTTCCAGTGAGGGTAAAAACAGCTGTCTTTGCTTATGGATTCTTCTATCAAAAGTCTAAAGTAGCCGCAGTAGCGATCCTGGACTTCCGTTGTTGGGGATGGTGTTAAAAAGCAGCGATGAAAGAAGTTTTCCTCGCTTAGCAATCAGCGATTAAGAATAGTGTTGTTCCACTTCCTGTGTTCAGTGGGGTGTAGTGCTGTGCATTATCTGTCGTCTTGAAATCTTATCTTTGCAATTGGTCCTTAAGGGTCAGTCTAACCTGTGGCTGGTCACGTTTCCCCCACTGGGGAAAATAACAGTTCCTCGCCAAAGGCCTCATGGTAATCTGATTCCTTGTGGAACGTTTGACGGCTTCTCCCTGCTTCCTGCTTTTTGGGAAAAAGGAAATGGTAATTGTAGCTTTCCTGAACTGAACCATTAATAATATTTTGTGTCTTTTTAACTAGTTTTTCTAACAAATTGCCTTTGCCAGTTGAAGACTATTAGAATTTTCTTTCAAGCCTTTGAGTTTGTGCACCTGGATTTTTTAGGATCCTACCTTCCGACCTTTGGGACAGGTTTATGGACCTTTTTTTTGCTGGAATGCTTCATTCCCTTTTGAGTCCCGCTGACATTGACCTACTACTGAAGTCTTTCCAACACCACTCTAGTAGTATTTTTTTCCCAAAAAGCTGTGCTGTCAGTTAAAGCTGCACATTATTTATGAAACTGCAGTGGTTCATTTTGACCTCGGATCTTGACCGGGCTAATTGACACTTGCCTTGGTTGACCTCAAACAGGCATCCGCTTCCAGACGTTTTTCCATATGGCCCTATACATCCTTTGAATTTAAAGCATCCCCGCTGGGAGCGAATCCCTTTGATTAACCATTCTTGCCAGAATTGGCGTGCGGATCTCTTTTTATAATGTAATGTATACCCTTCATGGCAGAAAGACCAAGTATCCAAAAAGAGTTGTGTAATACTACATCAACAATTCTCCAGAAGAGCTAACGCTTGTGAAACCTTCTTATATTTGCTTATTTGTGGTTAAGTAATGTGGTCAACCCTTCAGTTTGTTTTCAAGCAAACCTTCACAAGGAAAAGCGCCACGCTGCACCCAGTTACTGTGGAAACAAACAGAACTGTATGACACAAGGGAAAAGAGTCATTCACTGGGACAAAAGGAGCCTGACGACACACAACAGAATCTTTATGGCATAAGTTTGTTTAATGTCATAAACTCACTGTGAGGAATGGGCAGAAAGAAACTCGAGGGTCACAGCGACTTTAAGAAGTGTTCAGCTGAGGTTTGGTTGTTCTTGTAATTCATTCAAGATAAATTTCATTTATTTAAGTTTGACAGGATTCGCCCATAAGAAAAACTGATAGGATTGATCAGACACATTTCAATAGTTCCTGGGCAGTTTGACTAAAATTGCCGTGATGTGAAAAGATGACTTCATGATTACAATCTCACATTGTCCATTGTGCTATGTCTTATCATATATATATATATATATATATATATATATATATATATATATAGTTCGGCACCATATTTCCCGTGAAATTGGTTTGCTCCTTGTCATAAAATACATCTCGTTTTGGGACAGGATGCTCGTGATGGTTTTTTTGTGTCACATTGATCTGAACGCCCGTGGCTGCGTAATAATTAGGCTAAATGAAGACTGTATATGATTTTAATGGAAGGGAAAGATGCGGGGCCATTCATGCATGCTTCCCTCCCCTTGGGCTCGTGGTGGGAGGGGGGGCTTTTGAGTCCACCAACAGTGGTGTGGCCCCAAAACAAAGACTTCCTGTTACAACCAGCTTCTGCTTGTCAAAAACACTTCAAATCATTCCGATTATTTTGTCGCTGCACTGAGAATAGCTGGTAGCTAACTTTTACCGACTACAATTATGCACATACCTAGCAGACTTTAACAAAGAAATACTTCCCCTATATTGAGCAGGAAGGGGGTGGTGGTGGGGGAGTGGAAGGGGAAACACATGATGGTTCAGCTAGTTTCTTTTGTAAAACATCCTGAGGATGCAGCTTGAAATCCCCCGGAGCTGAGGCGCGTTTCATTCTGAGTGAAAATGGCCATGGGTGGGATCAGAAGCGAACTCCTGTAAACAGGAAGCGTCCGTTCAAGACGCCGCTAGCAGTGTACTCCGGTGTGGTTTGGATGCTGAACGCAAGGCAACTTTGATCATTCACCGGGTGTGGCATTTCTCCATTCATGAACAGATCATGCCAGGAATTGGGTTCCAGTAACAACAGTTACTCAAAACAGACAAGACTATCCTTGTATTAACTGTGATTTTCATGCATGACATGCAGGAGTTATGTTCCTAATCTCAGGTCAACCCAAGCGTGCCATTTTTAAAACGCCTTATCGAAGGGTTTACGTTGTGACTACTCAAACCGCTTAGAGATATAAAGGTGAGGCGTCACACTTCACACATGCAGGCGCTAGGCCGCCCTTCATTGTGATTCCAAAGCACGGAAGAGCGTAGATGAGTGTTGCTACCAACAACGATGAAGCTGCTGGCAGGCTGGCTCCCACCACAGAAGGGAACAGGCTGTTCATGTTGCCGACTGGAGTTCTGCAGCACAGAGACCCGCTGGAAACACTCCAGACGTGAGACCGCCAGCACCGCCAGGGTTCCATTTGAGACGTTGGAATTCAATGTCACATCGCCAAATTTGTTTGTAGTTTTGAGGGATTGGTTTTGAGTCTCTCTGCAGCAATAACCGCCTTTAATGTCTTGGCACGTTGGGTGACTCTTTTGTGTTGTTCCATTTTTTCGTCCAACATCAACAGTTCTGTTTGGGTGGTGTTGTTCTTCCACGAGAACATCAAGATCTTCTGTTTCTAACAAACAGCTCCAACTTCCCTCCGGCGACCAGTTAGTGTTTGTGGCTTTGGGGTCCCTTGAAGTGAAATCCAGCTCGTGTGAAAGTGGTACTCCTGGTGAAAACACTTTCACTGGTTGTTCCCTAGCAACCGGTCACAGCAGATTTTCAGAAGCAGCGGCAGCAAAGATTTTAAAGATTGATAATTATATTTAATATATATTTAAATTAGGTTACTGACGGTTTCTTCTAGGAAACAGACCAATTGGATGTAGTCATGGCCAAGGATCGAACCCGGACTGAGGTGGGAAATCAGTGTTATGTTTCTCCCTTTGTGGCGCTCTGGGGATTTCATTAGCAATTGTCCTCCAGCATTTGGCCTCTATTTGTGTCGAGTTAATTGGACAGATAAAAGTGGAGAAGCTGGGACCAAGCATTTATGGATCATTTAGGCCACCAAGCAAGCCATTTACCCAGGGGAGGAGGAAAACACATCCCCATCCTATTTCATCCACCCCAACCTTTCTCCCCATTTTCCCTTTGAGCGCTCATGAATTGATCTTTATATGATGTTGTGTAACTTTTGTGATTATTGCGCCGCACCTCTTTGAGGGCTTTGTTTGAACGAGATGGAGCGGGTTTTCATTTAGCCAGACAGCTGGCTTTGTTCCCGGCCTGGCGACCTGCTACAATGAGTTCCAGTGACAGAGCTGAGAGATCTCTTTGTGTCCAGTATTTCTCAAGAGTGCACCGTTGCATCCACATTGAGCCATTGTTGTGGTCGAAGCCACATGCTAATGGCTGAAATAAGTTTCGTGTCAGCCAAGGTATCACAATTGTTATCTAAAATGAAAATAAAAATTGTGGTGTTTTATAACTGCATAATTGCCACTTCTTTAACTGAGATGACAATAGACCTTTGCCATCAATTACCCTGAGCTGTCATGGATGTGGTGTGTGCTGATAGGAGTGTCTATAGATGGTTACAGTGGTTAATACAATACAATCCTGTGGTCACAGCAGCAGCTGTCATGTTATTATACTGTGGTAGAGACTATGAAGAGGCTGCACACTGGAAGCTTCTTTTATTACCTCCACCCGGTGTTGTCTGTCTGTTGGTTAGCGGGATAACAAATAAAGTTTGGGACAATATAAAATTAAAGGTAAGATCCTCAGGAGGAGAACAGGTTATTAGATTCTGAGGCGTATTGGGAAATCTTGTAGCTTTTTTTACTCCGCTTTCATATGCAGTGATAATCATATGAAAGCTATCTGGTTCAGCTGCTACTGGTGACATGTTGCCAGTCAGTCGATCTCAAAACTGTTAAATTTTTTTAGATTCATTTCTTTATCAGAAATCAGATGGATGGAGGGTGACATTGGCGTTCAGGTGGACACGAGTTGCATCTTTGCAGGTTTTAAACCTCCATCTGTCACAGATTCTCAGCATCCAGGCTCATCTCCAGCTTGTTCCTGTGATGCCGTTGATAGCTTTGACTTTTTGCCCTACGTGGCAGCGCCGTGACATTATGAGGGGCGTCTGAGTCAGCAAATATCATTCAGCGCTAAGTAGATGACTGTGAAATCCTGTATCAGTGTGGCTTGACTGATGCTATGTGAAGAATACGAAGACGGAACCAGGCTGATGACGACAGTTCTTTCTTACTTTTTCGGCTTTGTTTTACCCTGAAGGACGGCAGTGCAGCATTGTGTCCTTACAGTTTACTGCAGATCCTGCATTATTTATTATCAGTGCACCTCCTCAAAGCAAGGACAATATAGTGGTATTCATATACAGTATAGTTCTTGTACTGTAAACAGTGCTGCTTGCGTACAGCTTGAGTCGCAACAACTCTTCACCTTACAGGTTGGAGACTATCTCTGTATCATTCCTAGAATAAACGGTCATGATAGTCTGATCGGTTTGCCATTGCAGAACTTTTTAATTTGTGTTTTTCCTTCATTGACATCATGCAGCAGTCTGTGTAGTCTCTGAAATAATAGAACAGCAACTTGTGCAATAAATCTAAAATATACATCAAGTTTTGCCAAATGCAGTTTGAACAAGAGTTAAATCTTGGCTTCTTGATGAAGATTGGCAGCGTCAAGCTATCAGTTTCGTTTATGCCTTAAGATATATCTTTACACGCCACAGTGATTCTCAGGTTGAGTAGAGGTTGCGTCGTTCCATTTTTTTTAAACATGCATGTACTTAAAAACAAACATCTGCTCCGGCGAGCTGCAGCACTAATCAAAGCAGATGGGCTAAAGAGGTCGGCTGACCCTTAGCATTTGTTTGCTGTGCTTACTGGTTGCGCAAACATACATCTTTCCTGTCTATGAACTATGTGCACTAGCTTGTTTTTAACAAAGAACTAATACAACTCACTGTCTGCTTCTACTTGTGCAGCCCGACATCCATCTTAATTTGCATGCCCCCGGAGAAGGAGCGCTTGTTAGTCCCTGAGGGGTTTATGCTGGCAGACAGCTCAAGTAGGTGCCGTTAAGCTCATTCACATGCCTCCCTTGATTCTTGTTCCAGCCAGTCACCACGTCCACCGGCTGCGCGACCGCGCTGGGAAATAAACAACAGCTTCCCAAGTGCTTCTAAATGGCATCGGTGACTGTAAAGTCCCCCCCCCCTCCGCCCCCTAGTGTCCACTTGAGCCTCACAGGTGGAATTCCGCTCGCTGAAATCCATCAAGCTGGCGTAAAAGTGGAAATTGAAGATGGTTCCCTGTCATCCTGCAAAAAACCCCCCAAACAAAACACACAAAGAGGCGGCGGGAATGTGAATGTGACCCGGCGCTTAATTCTGAGAGGAAGAGTGTGAGAGAGGAGCATGTGATCTGCTAGCTTAATCTGCAGAATTAACACCGAGTGCTTAATGGTAATAAGATTGCTAATTAGCTTTGTTGTAGTTTGTGCCAACTCCATTCAGGCGGCACGTAGTTTTAATGGGGGAGAACATGATTACGTCATCGGTTTCAACCTTTCAGAAAGTCAGATCAAATAGAACGGACTCGCTAATACATGTGCAGTTTTGATCTGAGCTTCTTCCGTCATCACCTTGCTCGTCTTTGCTAAACGGGTGCTCAGACCTGAACGGCGGGCCAGAATAGCCATAGTTAGCGATGCAGCAGCGGCGCTTCGCCACCGCGTGACCTTGTTACAGCCCACAAAAGCCCCCCACCTGCTCTTTCGCACAGGCTCACGGATAAAAATACCCAACATATCCCACGCTCTCTGCCGATAGAGATTCAAGGACAGCTGCTGGCCACCCTGTTAACGGGGAGGGGGGGTGCAAACAAAGACAAGGGAATACACACATTAACCTTCGTCTGTTGTTAGGGTCGCCACCGACCCGTTCTTGATTTTAAATTCCTAAAACTACCACAAAAATACATTTATTGCATCAAGGCTTTTTGACTTTGTCAGGTACCTCTATTACAACAAAATAATATCCAAAAAATTTTTTTCACTAAATTATAAAATGCTCTGGTTGAAATTGTTACCTTTGTGGTGCTAGGGTCGGTTTCGACCCTGTTATAAAATAAGCTTATAAAGCAATAATTAGAGCAAAAACTGATAGCATAAGTGCACTGTCAGACAGACAGCTCATCTCCTAGTCGTGTGAGCTTTAGTGGAATCTCATTTTGGATTTTTGTTTTCCAGTTTACCTGCACAGAAACAAAAACAAATGAAGTCGGGCATGTCAGATGTCTGTGTAGGTTCTCAGTCAACCAGGTCATTGTTATCCAAAAGCCGTTGAAGTCAATCCACTCGACGTCAAGAAAGTTCTTGAAGACGTTTTGTATCTCATACAATAGACTTCTTCAGTTCAGAGGGCGGCTGATCATGTCCCAGCTTATTAACCCTGTGGGGTGTGGTCAGTGCTATTCACATTCCAACGACTGTCCTTGAAACCCGTCTGGCTCCTCAACGATTGTTGGTGGGGGTGTCAAAGGGGGTCGTTGAAATGTGAGTTTCATCTTTGTATGCTAATGAGGGTTGTCTGATGTCTCATACTGTCAAAAAAAAAGAAGGAATGTGATGCTGATGTCTACTCTTCACAAAGACGCAGCTGTGTCATCAGGAAGTGATAAAAAGCCCACAATTATCCTTGACTACAACAAGAATAAAGGAGGAGTGGACAAGCTGACTGCCACCTACACTTGCCAGCGAATGACCAGGAGATGGCCAATGGTTGTATTTTACGACATGCTTGATGTGTCTGCATATAATGCATTTGTGTTGTGGACCCACATCCACCCAGGGTGGAACTCAACCAAAAAAGCCATGCGGAGATTGTTTCTTGAGGAGCTCAGACATTCCCTCGTGAAGCCACACATTGAGCAAAGGCAGCGGGTTCCCCGAGACCCAGATGCTGCAGCCTTGGTCAGACAGCTGCAGAGCTCACCTACCACTCGGTCCACAACATCAGCAACACAAAGAGCATCCTCGCCAGCATCCTACTCAGCTAGCCCTGCCTCAACACCAATCGCACCAGCCACAGCCAGAACCCAATTCAGGCCATCTGATTCTAAAAGAAAGAGGTGTCAGGTCTGCCCAAACAGGAAGGACAGAAAGACAAACGAACTGTGCTTCAAGTGCAAGAAATATATCTGCAAAGAACACGCAAATAGTGTCACTTTTTGCCACACATGAATCTAAACATACATACACACACACATACATATGAATGTTCTTGCATACAGAGACTTTTACTCTGATTTAGTTTTTTATTAGTTTTCGAATTTGGAATTTTGCAACATATGCTTGATTGGTTGTTTGACCTTGCAAATCTATATTTTGTGTTATTACTTGTTCTGCTTTTCATTTTGTGTTTAGAGTAAAGTTGTATTGCTGAAAAAAATACTTTTTTTTTCATTTCCTTGAAGTAAATATACATGGGTCAAAATTGACCCGTAACACCATAGATGTTACTATAGTTAATAATATTAAAATGGAAAAATAAATGAAAAAAATTTATTCAAGAGATGTGTTATAATACCCCTCAGTAATACTCAGGTAACACAACAACCTATTTTTTATTTATATGATTCTCTTGAGGCTCATTTTACCAGTTTTTAAAATTGAAATCGAGGGCTATACTGACAAAAAAAGGCCCAGAGGCCCACACCAAAAACATTAAAACTAATATTTTCATGGATAAGGAAGCCTAACAATGTAACCAAGAGATGAGAAACAATTTGGATGATAGATGATTGCTTTTAGTGTATTTTAGAGATGATTTAAAGCGCGGGTCGAAACCGACCCGTTAACATCGGAAATGGTAACAGAAAGCTAACACCAGACGAAGGTTAAGACAAACACATGACACACACACAATGGCATCCAGTGGAACATCGTCCTACCGCCACCACCGCCGCTGCCCCTGAGGTTTACGACCAACGCCGCGCACATTTGGAATAAACTGCCATCGCTGCTATTTTGTCTACTCTTGGGGGGGGGGGTCGTCCACCTGATTCCCACCTCACTCCCAGTTGGCACCACTGACATGCTGCGACGTTTGTGCTGAGAAGACAATATAATGCAATATATTGCCATTAGCAGATTTTGCACCGTAGACAACACGACCTTCCGACCTTGAGCGCTGGCTGTTGGGCTCCCGGCGGTCCGGCTGCCCTGTGACGCGCCTGCAGGCTGTTTTCCACCTCCGTCCACGTCATTATTTTCCAGCACTCATATTTAAATTGTTTTTCAGTCTCCGAAGCAGCCATATATTCCTAATTAGATAGACTAGAACGGCAGTCATTGTGAATGTATGAAATGCACTGGAGGCTATTGTCAGTGTTTTAAATAGATACGACGTCTAGCAGGGTTTTAACTGTATTCTTATGCTACCAAGGAAGTTAAAAGTTCCTCATGTTTTAATCTACTTATTGAACTTTTGACTAATAAGTGTGAGTCAGGAGAAAATAACTGCAATGCAGGAGGACCTGAAGTGTTGTTAGAATAAATCATAGAATAATTACAGAGTGCGGTCGGCGGGTTTTTTGCCCGCCTATTGCTTGTAAAGTTACTAAGGATGATCATTTAGTTACTGTCAGTAGACTGAAGCAATGTAACCTTCTAAATTACAATTAAATGATCCATTTCTTTCATAATGGATTGTTTTTAGAATAATAAGCCATTCTTATTTTACCATGGTCCAGCTTCACCTGTGAACTTCATAATTTGGTGTTTTTGATTGGCAGCAGCTGAAATGTCACATTTGTCCAATTCTATTTGGAAATGCAACTAAATTTAAACTTTTTAAAGCTAAAATTATAGTTAGATTCATCAGACGATCAAGAAACAGTTGATATTCTCAGACATACATTTACTGCTTTTTATCTTGTCGAATCAAACTGAATAACTTCAGCGGTAGGACCGTCAGGTTCGACACAAGCGAGTTATTTGAAGACCTGGCGTTGTGTTTTAATGGCTGTATCCCAGCAGGTCGCTCACAGATGCTTGACCCGGATGATTCCTCCGCTCAGTATGTTCTATACGTGGTTCCTCCCATAGGTTAGCCTTCAGTGGGGGGGTAAGAGGCACAAATAAGATGCCCTCTTTAGACCTCACGTGGGTCTGTTGGTGTGGTCTCTGAGACATTATCTCGCCGATGTCATCTGAGGAATGCAAGCCTCACCCTGGCCTGACACATAAGATGACCCTCCCCCCCACTGTCACGGTAACAGGATCCAGGAATACCACAGCATCACTGAACCAGAGGAGGTTGGCAAACCTGGAAAAGGTCACCACTTTAAAAAAAGGGAATGTTCTGGTTCAAAACCTGGTGTGGATTTGCACAAGAGTGATTTAATGCACAAATGCACTGATAACGATTTTAATTTAAACTCCAAAATTGTATTTTTCGAACTGAAAAATCCAGACAATCAAAAATTCCTTCACATTGCAAACAGAGGTGCTAATTCTTCTGCTTTAATCAAATCTTTTTTTTTTTGCATTGTGTCCACTTGTTTTGACCTTAAAACCACCTTCGTGAAGTTCAGAGTGTGAAGGTGGGGAGTCGAAAAAGCTCACCCCGCAGTGACAAGTGAGCGATTGTTACCAAAACTAGGCCGTCCTCACTCCTGAGTCGCGGGGGATTAATTTGCTCTTTTCACAACTATTTTCTGAAACAGAACAACAAATCCTCCCCGCGCAAAAAGTGCCGCGATTAGAGTGGCCGTTCCTTCTTTGACTGCTAGGGATCAAGGTCGTAAGCATCTTAGATGGGGGGGGGGGCACAGGCGGCGTAATGAGCCAACCGGTACAAGGATGCAGCTTGTCTCACAAGCAAACATTCAAAACAACAGCGTTAATGCGATGCTTCTATCGCTGGTCAAGGTTTCTTCTTTTTCCCACCGTGGACGGAAGGATGGATCTCGGATCACCACATCCCAGTGAAACGATGGTGTGTGTGTGTGTGTGTGTGTGTGTGTGTGTGTGTGTGTGTGTGTGTGTGTGTGTGTGAAAGCTCATTCAGACGAGATCTTTACAAGTTGCTTGGCAGTGCCGACAGAAATGCATATGCCTCACAGTCAGCGGCCACCCTCCTTCTCTGTTGCTTCCCCTGCCTTTTTGTTCGTCTCTCTGTCATCTCAATACAAAGAGCTGCATGCGTAAGGAATGCACAATCTGCTGCATCGCATTACAAGTAGAGAGGCGGAAAACAACTTTGGAATCATTGAAGAGGAATAAAACAGAAGTTCCTAACAAAAAAAAAAAGAAGTCTTTTTCACATCGGTATGTCGAACTTTTTTTCTGATTCCGAAATGAAGTGCGACAAAAAAAATATCATGGCGAGCAATCTGGGACACAAACTTCTTTTCTTGACACAAAAAATCATCCACAAAGGCATTTTCATATATAATTTTCATATGTAGTTCAAATATCATTTTATTTGGCATTGTGCATTTAAGAATCCTCCTACAAGTACGTCATGTTTCACATCTGGACCAGCTGACATGTAATAGAGATCACTCGATATATAAGGATGCCCCTTAACACTAACTGGGTAAGCGCGAGGCTTGCATGCTCTCTTTGCAGACGGCTGGGGAGGCTGATGTTGTCAAGAAAGGCGACACGATCATTGATTTACTCTGCAGGCTGACTCAGTCAGGGCCCTGCATCACCGAAACAGCCCTCGTTTGTCTGCTTTTATGGGTTTACAGGACGTAATATGTCATAAAAGATATAAAAACTTAACCCCATTGCCTGCAGATTGTTGCATTAGTCCCATCGACACACAAATCACTCTGATAGGTGCTTTATGCACATTTTAGTCACACAGTAGGAACATCTTTGTCAAGATGTAAAAAAAAAAAAATAGGCGTTTTGTTTTTCTATTTGTTCATCCATCAGATACTGAAACTGAAATGTCCTTCACCTCCCTACACCGGCCCGGGACTCCTTTCTTCTTACTTCCCCCCCTAGAGTTGTTGCATTGTTTTTTTGAATGGTCGCAGCCCTTTTCTGTGATGTTTGTCTGCAGCGGATGATGGATGCATGCACAGGTCCGCTATCTGCAGGCGGCCAGAGCCAAATGAATAAATGGATCGACCGTTTGTGCCTCAGTGAAAGGCCCTGATTAAAGACGCTGGTGTCAAGAGATAAGAAAAGCCGAGGCCTTTTTCTAGGATTCAGGGTGAATCCTGAATCCGGCGCTGGTAAATGAATATAATTCAAATAAAAAACAATGTTAAAATCAACAAATGGTTAATAGAGCGTGGATATTTTGCAGTATCTTGGTGGTATGTGATAATCTTTTGTTTGTTTTCACTGCATCCTTTTGGCTCGTCTGTTTTCTGGAAGTGTCAACACAAAGCAGGAAAAACACAACTTCCTTGACCTGCCTTTGCCCGCTGAATGCTCTGCAAGTCAACAAGCTGGCACGGGCCCAGCCCTGCGTCCTGTCCCACTGGGATCCAACATAATGCCTGCAAAAAATGGACCATCTTGTTCATTGTGCATGTGGATAAGGTTGCGAGTTTATTCTTGAACCTTACACGAGAAGGACAAGGCATGCTATTGTTTAATTTGTCCCCAGGAGAGGAAATTCCTCCACTTGTCTGTCCGCATTTAACCACTACAATCTGTTTTACGAATGAAGGTGTAAAGCAGCGACATGTTGCGTCACTTCGAGTGGCATTCAAAGAACGTCGCAGGTAAGTTTTGAACAAACATCCGTGCTGCAAGGTTTTACCGAGAACAGCGTCGTGGTTTCCCTTCAGCCGGCGCCACCCGTGTTCCTGGAAGGATTAGTTTGGAAAAGGAAGTAGGAAGGATTAGATGCTGTTCACTGGTGTATCATGGGAGTTTGAGGAATCCCCCCCCCCCCAAAAAAAAGCCAGCAATTTGAATAACAAGCAAGAAAAACAAGCTGCTTAGTAGGTATTCAGCACTTTGTGTTTGTTCTGCGTAATGCTGGAGATGAGCAGAATTTTGGCAGGAGCAAGGATTTATCGGAATGCCATTCTGCCACCACTCGTGGTTTGATCCTTCCTGTTTCTGTTCTATAAGAGATTGCTGGCGTCGCTTTAAATCAGAGATGCGAATGAGCGTGACGCAAGTGATGCTGAAAGAGTGGATCAAAGACCCTCTTCTGTTTTATCTGTGTGGCCAGAGGAAAAGGCGGCGTTTGAACGTTACAGCGTTTGAATGAAAGCAAATGAATCGAGTAGAAACAAAGCACCGGAACCCAATTGAAAATATCAAGGATTTGCAGTGATTTAATAATGCGATCAATTGACTTTGTGGCAATTGTGTTTGGTTCCATGCAAAAGGAGACCAGACAGAAGAAGAAAAAAAATCCAGCTCAAAAATCATATCGGAAAATGTAGGGCCCAGGGAGCGGGAAAGATGGGGTCCTTTACATTCTTTCCATACAGTCAATCTGAAATATTTGAGACTGAAGCCACAATTGATGGTTTTGCATGTTTATCCCTGTGAGGCCGCTTCTGAGTGGTGCACTTTTATTCAAAGTGGTGTCACTGTGAAAGAGGGGGGAAAGAAAAGAGTCCTGCAACACTGCCACCTCGTGGAGTTTGTTGGACACATGAATTGATTTTTTTTTTCCTTACACAGAAAACCCAGTTATAATAGATTTAACATGAGAATTTTCTTTTTTTATTTATCTTTACAGTAGTTGATGGCATGAGATAAAAGAGAGGAGGGTATTTATGGATGAGCTTTAGCAGGTTATAACGCATTAGAACAGCTTACGTCTTGGACTACGTCAATCTTTTTGTGTGTTTATGTGACACTAAAACTGCTCTTTTGTGTTTTGTTCCCTGTCAAACTGGAAAAGTTTCCCCCTTTTAGATATTAAAAAAGTAATTTGGTCACTTTTTTCCTTAAGACGATTCCATGTAATTCAGTCATTAAAAAAAATAAATTCCCATTCATTCTTAATTTACATTTAGTTATTGATAACTGATTTGTGTCAGCTTTCCTCTACTACTGTTAAATTATAACCACATAATTTGTATCCATCCTTCACTTTTCAATGAATTAATAGCACGTTTGAGAGGAAGTATAGGATTGTTTTCATTGTGCAGCAGTCTTAGGCTGTAGCTCCAGCGTTACCCAGTAGGTGGCGGTACGCACCTGATTTCCTGTTCTGGCTGCTCCACTGACCAGACAATTCAGACACAAGGATTTGGTTAACAAGGTTATGGCTGTGATATAATAGAGCCGGCAGCCTGAGGACAATATCAGTGTGTGTGTGTGTGTGTGTCTGCTTCTTCCAGGCTGTATTCACGTCAGAGTAACACAACTGTTCACAAGTGGAGTCTTAGTCCGCAGAAAATCTACCATAAGACTAAAATGCTGTATTTTTGTTCAGTTACCAGTTAAGTCATTAGAAACTAGATAAACTGCTTTATGAAAGGAATGTGTTTTTGCTGCATCTTTGCTAGGTGGCCATAATTTTCCACTTACAGTATAACAGGCTAAATAAAAACCAGTAGTAGGCCTTTAGGTAATCCTCATTTAGGTGATTTATTCATAAAAATAATGGATTAAATTACTAGTCACTCCCAGAATAAATGGTTTTCAACACTGGAATCTAACGCTGCTGCGATTCTTGTTCTTCCTCATCTCCTAGACATAAAGATAAACCAAACCAACACAATAAATACTTCTTTAGCTTCTGTGGGCAGCATTTCATAAAACTTTCAATAAGCTCATAATTACTGCTCTCAGAAAAATAGCTAAGAGACGGGGTTGTGTGTGTTGTTGCATGTGTGTGTTTGTAGTGTCTGGCAGAGGCTGCTTTTGCCACATCTGCCTCCAGTTTCCCCACCGACAAAGGCATCCCAGTAGCTGCAGCCAGTACCGCAATACAGACACACACTCACACCAGTGTGCACCAGTGTGCACCAGCAGACAGGGGAGTAGCTGTGCTGCATGCCAGCGCTCAGAGAGGGACACTGTGTGTTACCTCTGGCTGGGATGTCTGCCAAACCCTCCGAGGGTCCCTCACTGGGTCATTTGATGGAGTCGTTGAATGAGGGAGTTTATAGTTGTGTTGTGTACGTCCTTTATGTTTACCCTGCAAGGGGCTTTATTGCCTTCTATTCTTGTGCTCAGTCACACATATCAATGTCGGCGTCCTGCTGATGGTTGGGGTTAGGGGTCGCGGTACGGCGATGCCGGCGTGCTGTTTAGCACGTGTGTCATCCCTGCAGCTTTTCACGTAGAAGCTACCATGATTCAGACAGGAAGGAGCTGCTTGTCTGAACGTGATTCTCAACATTTTTTTTTAGGACAGCTGATTCGCATGCACGCACACACACACACACACACACACACACACACATCTGGAGAAAGTACAGTTTGAATTTTCCGACATGAGAGAGGAGGAGGTTCTAAAAGATTTTTGGTTGATTGCCTAAAACTTTCAACGTGTTCCTGGTAGAACAAAACCATCAAAACTGAAACTATCGCTGTGAAAAACTTGAAATCCAATATTAGGCCTTCGTGTTGCATCACATGCAGGCATTTTAAACACCAGTCACATTAAAGATGTCGATTACGGTCTCTTTAAAGCGCCGTCTCCACGTTTCTGTGTCTAACAGCTGTTTCCTTCTGCTCCTCAGGACCTGGAGATCGTCTACTCTTACCTCCACGGCATGGAGGCCTTGTCCAACCTGCGAGAGCACCAGCTGAGGTCAGAGCGTCGCACATTCCCGCTACTTCATTAACATAAAGTCGGAACGTGAAATTCCCATCACGTTTTGTTTGAAATGTTAATTAAAACAGAGCGACGACTCCTGAGTGTCAGCTCCACAATGGGCGTTATGAAGGGTGGAAAATTAACACAACCCAAAAAAAAAAAAAAAATGGTGGAAGAATTATTCTGCTTTCCTGCCCTACAAACATGTTATATCACTCACTTTACCGGTAATTTCACTTTCAAAGCTCCGCGATGTCATGATGGATGCATGTTCTATTTAAATTGCAATTTTGATTCCCCAGATGGAGTTTAAAGCAGTTTCTAATTTGTAAATCTGCATCGAGAGGTTTTAAATTTAACACAAAGTTAGAAAGGGTTAAGGAAGGAACTGGGACCCAGTCCTCCAAGGGGGATCTCCCCCAATTATAAGCTTCCTTTTGTGACGTCACTTAGCTTGAGGCTAAACCGTTTTATTATAACCTAGTCGTCCATCATGAGGCTGATAACATTATAACAGATGATGCTAACCTGCTAGCACGCCGTTTCATGACATCAAACATCAGATGTGAACCACATCAACCTGGTGTGAACACGCTGTCCCACTTCTCCTGTCATCACCACGCCTTCCAGTCCTTTTTCTGTCTGGCACAGACTTTCCAAACAGTGTGTGTCAGAAGTCTGTTCCCAGCATGCCTTGTGTGCATACATGTGGATTATACTGGCGGCGGCGGAACAATGTAGCAGTACATGACCTGTGAGCTGGAACATTCCACTGTGTGACCCCTCGGAGGCCTTCCGCCCCACAACAAACCCGCTCCCGCCTCCCAGTTTGGATCCCGAGGAATGCTCCCCCCCCCACCCACCACTTCCAGCCCCAGAGACCATACCACCCTCACTGCCAACTCTGGTTTTCCTAACTCAAATTTTTTTTAAAAAGTCAGACGTCCCACAAACTATGGGATTGAGCTGCAGTGCGTTTCATTTCATCAGGGAGGAATGTGTTGTTTTCTCTCCGTTCTTTCACAACTTCTCTTTTCTTTAGGAGCCGGGATTGTTTTTTTTGGGGTTTTTTTTGTGATCATTGTGCAACGGGGGCTGCAACATCACGGCCACCCCCAGCGGTTTTTGAAGCCTTGTTTTGATCAGTTACTGTTTACTATCGTCGCTGTCTGGAATGTTGACGCTCTCTCAGAGGCATCCTGGGGAGAAGCAGATTTTATTCATGTGAGATTTGAAAATGTGACCCATTATTTACCCCTACAGAAGAACTTCATGTTTGAGAGAAGTTTTGTCAAATTTACAGTTAGATCATTTGCTGAATAATGGTATATGTATTTATATACACTATTTCCCGCGCTATAAGGTGCAACTAAAAGCCTATCATTTTCTCAAAATCCGACAGTGTGCCTTATAATCCAGTGCGTCTTATATATGAACAAAAATTTTTTTAGAATGGGCAATTCCTTGAAGGTGCGCCTTATAGTCCAATGTGCCTTATAGTGCAGGAAATACTGTCAATGTAAAAAAATACACCCTTAAACTAAGAAAAGAAGACATTAAAAATGGCATCAAAGACAGTGAATAAATAATAATCCTGTTGGAGATAAATAACCAGAAGTGTCGATGTACCATCTGGAATAGTTTCCATGAAATGTGCGACATTGCTTCCGTATATTTAACATGTGGCTTTAATATGGTGACACTTCCCAAAACCCACTCATGTCTCCACACGAGACTCCAGTCATTAATTCTAATCAGCGACATATTTGCTATCTGGCTGCGGTGGAGGCAGAAAGTCATTCTGGGATATGTAGGAAATTGCTTGTGGAAGATAAACCAAAAAATTGCATGCTAATATTTGTCCTAAAATAATCCCCAAACTGCATACACACCACAAAAACAGGATTTGGACGTTCTGCTTTAACTGTTGCCTCCGTCTCCTCTTCTTCCCTGCAGGATGATGTGTGAGACGGTGCGTTACGAGAGACACGAGGCCAATGAAGTGCTGTACTAGTAAGTACCACCATGCCCAGAGCTGCATTCTTGTGTGTGTGGGGGTGTGTGCATGTAGATCGAAGATATTTGGTGGAATCATTTACCTCTCTGCTAGCTCAGCAGCAGAATTTCACAGAGTGACACGTGAGCCGAGGTGTTTGGGTGAAAACAAATGTCCTCAAAGAACAGAAGCGGTCAGACAAAGCACTGGTGTGGGTGTTTCAGTGTCACACCAAACCACAAAGACAAAGAACCCAGCAGAGAGTTCCAGTCGACCTGGACTGAAGACCTGGAGCCATGACAGCTCTGAAAGTCCCTCCTTCCGTTAGCTTCTCTCTCGCGATGAAGAGTGTGAGCTTCTTCCCTCCTCACCGACGCTACGGAGGGATAACGCGATCACAAACCATATCCACGGCTCTCCTGACAGCTTTTGAATGGGTTAGGACCCATTTTGAATGGCTCCCACAGCACATTGTGGGCATAGAGCGCACACACACACACACACACACGCACGCACGCACGCACGCACACACACACACACACACACACACACACAGTGTGTCCCTGCTGTCACATGTTGACATCTTCTGAACACCCCTGGTGAGAATGAAGACCTCTAATTAACTTTATCAGCTTCTGGAATGGCTACAGAGGACACATTATCCCCCGTCAGCCTCCTGATCCTGATACCCCGTGTGGGTTTCTGTGTGTGTGTGTCTGTGTGTGTGTGTGTGTGGGGATTCCATGTGTGTGTCGGGGGATGTGTTGGACATCTCAGCACCTCATTAGAACCCCACTTGGTGGCGTGGAAGCTGATTAAACAATAGGAATGCAGATTGGGCAGCGGTTATATAATAACCTTCAGTTTGAGCTATATTCCCTCATGTTTCTTATGGACTACACACAGACACACACACACACACACACACACACACACACACACACATACACACACACACACACACACACACACACGTGCGCACACACACAGGCAGTTTCTTCAAAGTTCATCTGAGCTTTGACCTTTTTCCACAAATTGAACTTCTCCAGAAGTTATTAATGATGGGGATGAGGAGAATAAAGCTTTTAGGGGGCAGCCTTTTCTTTTAAATCCTATGTTGTCACTGAAGTTAGTGAGGCATCTCCAACCTGCTCTGATATATATTTAATTCATGCCATGCTGAAATGGCGTCACGCCACCTTCACTTTATTCCGCATAAACACAAAGGCGTCACACTGGAGGGTTTGTACGATCACCTCCGTAAATCTACATCACGTTGTTCTTCCTATATGAACGCTGCTTTAACAGTCATGTGATCGTCACACGGTTGTGTTTGCTCCGTACAATTATATTTCCTGCTTAACTTACCCAATGAGGAGCCATCATCGTCGATCATCCACATCACAGCTCTGAGGTCCTGGAAATCACAATCTAAAACACCAAAACCACAAAAAAACCCAAATAAAATAATAATAAAAATATCGTATTTTTCTGACGCTGTCCTGTGACTCTAAATATAAAGGTGATTGTGCTAATAAAAGCTCATTATTATTCAATTGTGATTTGATTTACACTGCAGCGGTGTAATAAAGTAACCAGAACAAACAGATCATAAATTTCAATCTTGACAGTCGTATGGCAATTTATCTCAGGCTAAAAATTCACACAACAATAGTGGAAGAGACTGAAATCACGCTCTGCTGCACTTACCTCCAGGCTAAAGCATCAAAACACACCCAGTTAACCACTTCATGGTTCATTTAATGTGAGCGTCTAGGCTTCATTTCTTGAGTGTGTGTGTGTGTGTTTGTGTTGGTGTGTAAACGTGTGAGAGACAATATCAGTCTCTCTGGGCTCTCACTGATGAATGTCGGCTGTTGAACAACAGCAGATTAGATTAACTTTCCTCCTCTGCGAGATCCTAATCAACCCCGTCTTGTTAACATACAACCTTTAACAGCCCGTCTTCATTTCCTGGTTTGTTTATTAGAACAACAATAATCTGCTGGGCAACGCAAAAAACCTAAAAAACCTCAAAGGGCTGAGTCGAGACACAGACGATTCAACAATGTTGGGTTTTTTTTTTAATATGATCACCAAACAAGAAACCTGCAACTATTTTATAAATCTATCTGTCAATCAAAGTTTGATCTACAAAACATCAGAAGGTGGTTCTAAATGGTTCCTTTTGGCAGCTGGACGTTCCTCCTCTTCGGGAACGAAGTCGACTCCTAGAAGAACGTTTTTTCGTCCCGGACACATGATGGATAACGTTAATGCTTTTCCCTTCTCATCAAACACTCACCATGATAGATAAAACAAAAAGAAACGGCTCAGAGACACCATTGGAAGAATTAATGAGGCACACACACACACACACACACACACACACACACACACACACACACACACACACACACACACACACACACACACACACACACACACACACACACACACACACACACACACACACACACACACACAATCTCACTTTGATTATCCTTAACAGTTTCCAGTACTGGAGTAATGATGGCAGGAGAAGGTTAATAGTTATATAAGCACTCGTTTTTCTTCTTCTTCTGGCTGGGCCTCTGGATTGCATGTGGACACACACACACATACACACACACACTCACACACACACATGCATGTGTATATACACACAGGTACTGTCACAGTCGATGTCTCCTGGAGACACCCCGTCCTGTGAGAGCCGGACCCTCAGGATTTAACATCCAGAGATTATGGTGCTAAATCTCTAAGGCTAACCCAGAACTTCTTACAGCGGACACCATCGAAGGGGAGAGAGACTCATATGACTGGGCGTGGCAGCTCATACAAAAACTAGTTATCCTTCGATTTGTTTTCTGTTTGGATTTTAAAAATAGAGCTGGTAATAATCATCACCACCTCCTCCATCCCTCCCTCCCTCACCTCCTGCAGCTGTCGGAAAGTTGTCCCCCCCTCATGCTGCTCCCTGTGGCACCGAGGAGCCTCTGGCCTTCAGAAGCAGCTTCACATGAGGGAAAATCAGTGGGAAATGGAAAAAAAAATTCATCCCATCCCAATGAACAGTTTGCTAATATAATTGTGCGTTTCAGCGCCGGCCATCCGGACGGTTCTGACATCCAGAAACCTTTCATTCCTGATGTATCTGGAATAGCGGCAAATTAACTTTGGTAAAAAGAAAAAAAAATGACAGAAATGTAATATTCTGCGTCTGCACCGATGTGGCGCGGAGCACACGTGTACGGTGGAAGCTTTTTAATAAGGCGCAGCAGAAAGATGGAGCTGTGAACGTGTAGCTCCAGATGCTGTCACTCCATATCCCTCTTCATTGTCCCGTCTGACAGAGCGGCGGTTCGTCTTCTTCAGCCGTGAAAACAGGTGCATCACGTGACAATTCATAGTGCAGTCGCCGTAGTAAAGAAATGAAGAATTTAAATTTGGTATTATAGTAACATTTATAGTACAGCAGTAATTACAGATCACTCAGAGAACTCCTCTACCATCAGTGGTGTTTTTTTTAAAAAACTGATGATTTGTGTGCTGAGATATATATAGTTTGTCTGACATTTACAATAAGTCTTCTACTGAAAGGTCTTCTGCTGCATTTTTTAGATTTTGAAGAAAAACACACACACACACACACACACACAATTTGGGACATTGGAATGATTGTAAAAAAGATTTGTAAGCTGTATATAAAGTCACCGCAACTTTGTGGTTTTGAGCGTCTCTAAATTTGATGTCCTAGTTTTGTAACGGGACATCTGTTGTTGTTGCATTCATGAGAGTAGATCCACATTTTAGGCAACTTTTGATGCTATAATCACCCTTCCCGCATCCGTTTACCCCCTTTCAGTGACTCCACGGCGTTCATATAACCCGATTTTCCTGCTGTTCAAGGCTTCCTGGGGGTTTTGTTGGATCACGCTTAGCTTTTGATGATTGCTTCCTGTGTAAATGTGTGACCCAGTTCAGTCAAGCTGTCGTGCCGCCTAAGATTTTGCTATCTCTTACTTTTCTGGTGTTGCAGCATCCTCCTCCTCTTCCTCCTCCTCCTCCTCCTCATCTGCGTCTTTCTCATCCGTGTGAGGTTCTCCCCTCATTTGCAGCTGCTTCATACCAGCCATTAATAATTGAGTTTTCAATTCCTACCAATTCGACATCCAAGGAAGAACCAATACAGGGGCTGGAGCTGACCTGAAGAGAGGTGATCTGTAAGGGGAAAGGAGAACCCTAGCTGTCGGAGTCAGCCAATAGGGTGCGCTGTTTGCGGCCTCATTAGTTCTGTAAAGACACTGTGGAGAGGAGGAAACTTAATTTGCAATGAGAAAAGAAGAAGAAAAACTGTTGGTCAGCACAGCGACAACGTGTGTGTGAATATAAGTGCTTACCTTTCTGTAATAAAAAAAAAACAGTCTTGCCAAAGCCTGACTAATTCCGCCCCCCCGCCCCCCCCAACCCTCTGGATTCAATTAAAAAGTCTCACTCAGTCGAGGTGAAAATGTTCAGCAAACTCACACCAGCTTCTGCCTTATTAACACCCGAGACCCCACCAGCACAGGATGTGATGTTAGCTCGATTTAGCAGAAGTTCCCTTATTTTTTTTATCCCCCCCCCCCACAAGTGACGAGGTGGCGTGTCAAAAGTGCCAACTGGTAAATAAGACAGATGGATGCTTCCCACCGAGAAAATATCTGCTTGAGTTTCCAGTTGATGCGCTGCATTCCGAGCAAAGATAATTAGAGGTTTTCACACTCTGGCGTGGAGCTGAACATCGATACCTGAACTGTTGTGGCGTTAATAAAGCAGGCTACGGTCGGTTTCAGACCTTTTAAAAATAACGTTCTAGAAATAGTTTTACAAGCCTGGAGGTTGAAGAGGTGATCATTTTTGATCACATCTGAACAGATGATGTGCAGCTTACAGTATAGCCACTAGTTAGTTTGCCTAGTTTAGCGTCTACTGGCTGTTTGTGAGGTCATAAATGCTAGAAATCATCAAACGAAAGCAGTTTCTGTTCAGTGCTATTCTTGTTTTTACTCATGTTTATTTGAAATTCCCAGAACCAGAGAAGGATGTGATTAGCAGTCATAAAATACATCCTTTTCTGCATTTCTGCTTCCTGTTTTACCATGAGAAAGCCCGTCAAATTTCACATCCCCAATTCCAATAAGTATTCTGCTTAAAAATGTAGAATCGCAAGAAATTGTGTTTTAAAATCATGCAACACTTTACGACCTGCAAAATGACCACATATGTGGCGTTCTCTGGCTGATTGCATATAAATGAAAGCAAGCATTAACTTTCTTATCCGTCTCCCTTGCATTTGTTTGCACTCTCGGGGGGTTAGGACACATAGTCCCTCCAATAATCCTGCATGTAGTGAGTGCAGATTCACTGCATCTCTGCCCAGGGGGAGATAATCCGACTGCAATCCCTGCGGTATCCATGAAAGTCCTAAGATTTCTTTTAAAAAAAAAAAAAAACAACAGCAAAATGGATCCATTTAAAACCTGTGTTGTCCTTTAAAAGCAACCAATGGTCTTCATTACCACCGACCGTCTGCGTTAATTCTTGAATCTCATGTTTTGCTAAGTTGTTGATCTGCGTGTGAAGCCTCCTCGGTAGATTCTTTGATGTTTGTTAATCCAGTTCACTCTTAATGCCTCATAAACTGTAAAACCTCCAGAAGAGTTGTGATTAACGTGCCACAAAGTGTGGCTGAAGTGTGCGTGTTTGTTTGTTTACCAACCGTGTGGTTAGAGAGTGACAGCCAGCCGTGTCGTCCGGGGGTCAGACCGAGTTCAGCTCATCTGCAGCGCCCGGTTTCCTCGCCTTGTGTTTCAGCGTCGCCGCCACGGACGTGGGTGGATGAGACGTGACTCCTCAGTTCATTCGTAGTTCCCTCTCTCTCTCCCTCTCTTCAACATCTTCTTCCTTTCTCCCATCAAAACAAACAAAAATAAAAATAATAAATCAGTGGTTTGTGTTTGACACAGTGAGCAGTTTTACTTTCCTGATGCATCTCAGCACATATACAGAATTAAAAGACCATCTTCTTGAGGATTTACCATCATTTTTCAGGCCAATCCTGTTTATTTTTAGGTAACTAAAGGGGAAACGTAAAGAAAGTATTTTCCGCACTATAAGGTGCGCTGGACTGTAAGGTGCTCCTTCAATGAATTGCCTGTACTAAGACTAGACTAGAATAATAACATCTCTGCATGGATCTCATGGTCATGTGTTCTAACTATCTTTATATTTCTCTTCTGCCAGTCCTGACGATGTTGGAAGCTGCTGGTACATCCTGTTGTCCGGCTCCGTCTTCATCAAGGAGTCCATGTTCCTGCCCAGAAGCAGGTAAGGAGCAGCAGCCACGTCGGTTCAGTCCATTTGAAGGCTTGGTCTTTGCACCTTCATGCAACGAGATGAATAATTTATCAGAGCATCACCAAACTACTTCTGAACAGGACTGTAAGTCCCCAGCTGATTTGATTCCCCAGCTGATTTTGTCACTGCTTGGTTTAAAAAAAGGGATTCACACATGTGCAAATTTCCCTTTTTACTAGTTAGATTGTATCAAGAAACAAATATTTTGAAACACTGAGCTTGTTTGTTACCAGAACCCGCCGCCATTATGTTCTAATTATCTGTGACACCTTCAAGGACTTGAGATCTCTGCTGCCTTCCTCACGTCTGAGGCATCAGCTCACACTCGGCAGTGATCACCACCCCCCAAGTCCAAATGTACAAAGATCTGTGATTTCACAAGTGGATTTGTTATGTGAACCGTTTCTGTGGGCGCATTTTTAAAACAATGATCTTTTCATCCGCGAGTATTGCATAACACACACACACCTACGACCGTTCAGAGCTCGGGGGGCCATCGCTTGGAGCAGAGCTATCCCAGCACTGCCGTGTGTATGTGTGTGGGGGGGGGGGTCGGCAGTGGTCATCCTGCAGATTCAAATGAACGTGGGAAGCGTTTCATAATGGAACACTCGACGGGAAAGCTGCCAATGAAGCTGTTCTTTTCTTAAATGTGACCTTTGTAATTTGACAAGGTGGAAAAAGTGTGTGTGTGTGTGTGTGTGTGTGTGTGTGTGTGTGTGTGTGTGTGTGTGTGTGTGTGATTCCTGGGGGGGATTTGCAGGTATTGGCAGATTAAAGATAACGACTAAAGATAACCTTGGATGCTATGGTTCATCCTGCACTTTCCCATCATCTACCAAAAAAAAAATTCTTCTAATCATGAAAAACACATAGAATTAATTGAAAATGATACACATCTTTTGTTAGAAATTATTAATATATCTGCCTTGGCAACAGTTCTTCATGTATGACTGGCGTATTAAAAGCACAATTTACCAATGGAAAAAATGAAGCAAGGCTCATTTCCCCAGTGACAAGAAATGATTTTGAAATGACACATTCAAAATGACATATTCTGATGCAGGTTTTCAAGGGCGCCATGAAAGTGGCTCACTGTTCGAATACTAAAGTCAGCTCAAGAAGGAGTAGACGATAGACAAAACCCTTTTTTTTTCTCCATATAACTGTATTTCTTTTAACAGTGCTACAAAAGTCCTAAGTGAGTCCCTGCATGATGCAGAACTTCTTATCTAGGCCATCTGAAGCCACAGGAGAATGTCTGTCGCTTTTCCACAGGTGTGACATGTTTGAACGATGATCGTCAGTGCCTTTCCATATTTCCTCTGTAGTCATGTCAGTTTTTATTTAGGTAACATCACAAGAAAAGGGGTCTCATGACATTTACACATTAAACAGAGCCACAGTAATTATCCTGGGAGCAAGCAGTTGAAAATAGCAGTGTGGGAAAAAACTGCCTGTAAATAGGCAGAAACTTGTGAGCAGACCCATTTCAAGGTGGACTGCTGTCTTCCTTGACTGGTTTTGTTTAGAGGAAAGAAAAGTACATCGACAGTAACAGATGTAAATCAGCAATAGAATTAGAGCCAAATCTGTACAAGCTACTATCATAACTATGTTTTACTATAAAAATAAAAAGGAGAAGTTTATCATTATTATCTTCAGGCATCACTTAGAGTTTGCTGTCGTTTTTCAGTATTTTCTACCTTCATTCAATGATGTTCCTCTTCATTAAAAATGATTTTAATGGCCACATTTGCGAGGAATAAGAATAGAAGAAATTGTGGTAGTAAAATGGCTCAGAGGGTAAATTGGTTGCAACAGGAGGAATTGGATGGAGTCCCACGAGACTCCCTGGAGCTTTTTAGCCTTTTAAGATACGGTGTTGGAATTGGGTTTTAGGCCAGCCCTACCCAGAAATGGCTGCTCATATCTAACCTGAAAGGCTTCCCATGTTTTCCCAACTCTCCCTCCCTTCCTCCCTTTCTCCCTCCTTCTCTCTGTGCTATCTTTTTCTGGCTGGTCATTGTAGCGAGAAGTGATCCAGGGGACGAGGAATGACTCAGTCGTTAAGTGAAAGAAACTGGAGCTCTGAGCCATTTTTAACCCAGCAGTCGCTGGGAACTTAATTACACCCCCACAGAAAAGAAATAGATCTGGATAAATGGGTGTCACAAATTTAGAACATGCAGAAATTGGTCCTTTTTGTATGGGGGTGTGGGTAGATTCCAGTCATTTTTGTCAACACTTTGAATAATTGTCAATCTGTCCACAAGAAGACTTGGTTGGTTCCACTATAACACACCTCAACCGGCTAAAAACAACATCTCTGAAAGAAGATCTCCATTTTCATACAGATATTATGGTGGAACTTTAAACTTCCACTGTGATAGGCACGTTATTAAACCCCATGCTGTTTTACTTCCCCTCCTCTATGCTGCTGTCACATTTATTCTCAGTATTACATCACGGCTGTCAGGACTTCTCAAAAGATTATTTACTGAACAATTTACTTATCATCATCTTACCAAAACCACAACTCTAATGGGGAACTGATTTCTGATTTTAGCAGTCACTAGAAGTAGGAATGTCCTCATTCTGTGTAAAGGTCAAGTCATTTTTTAAATAGAAACTAGCATCAGTGACTGTAAATGACTAAATTCTGGTAACTCTTTAAGTTCCCCATGACGTGTAGAACTCTTTATAGTCAAGTGTAATTTCAAAACTTGCTTAGCAAAGCAATGAGTACTGTTTCCACTTGTGTTTTTTTCTTTTTGTATTGACGCCAACTGGAGTTCATATCAGCACTAATACCAGTGTAATAGATCCATGAACAAGCAAACTCACGACCTCTGAAGCCTCTTGATATTTTGATATGAAACAAAACAGTAGTTTTAACAGAAATGGCTTCTATGTTTAGTATTTGGGGGAAAATGATGTACTATTTTTTACTTTGACTAAGGATTCAATTATTTTATCAATTTGACCAAAGATGAAAAATCTACTTAATTTGTGTAGCTTTAAATTATATTAAACTAAATCATTAAGTGCATTCAAAACTTAGTCAAAAGCTGTGCTCTCTCATCTGGTGCACATTTTAGAATTTTACAAATTGTTAAAATTAAGTACTTATGGTAATAGTTTTGAAACAGAGCAAATATATGAAAACAACCATAAATTTCCGGAATTTTAAAGTTCAAAATTCTGTGCATTAATTCACATAGGGTAATAAGCAGATAGAGTTTTCTAAAATGTGAATTTAATAAATCGAGTGAAGGACGGCATTTATTCCTCCCACAAGTAGACGCTGGAACATTTAACTCATTAAGACAACTTTTAAATCTCAGTGGACTGAACGGTATTTATTTCTACGAAAGTCATGACTAACTCGTACCAAAAACGGAGCACCAAAATCTGTCCCCACCCACAAATGAACACACCCCGCTCTTTCATTCACCCGTATCTCTGTAGCAGGAAGTGAGTCGTACGCTGGAATGCTGGCTGCAGTCCACACAACACATTACTGAGGTGGGGTGGGGGGAGAAAGGGGGCAGAGCCACTGGGCAGAGGCTGATCCCAGCATACACAATTTCAGATTCACTCGCTCCTCACACACGGATCTCAGACAGCAGCACCGGGGTTAACGCAGGACGATATGTCGCAGTTGCATCAAAGCGTCTGGACTCGGATCTCGCTCTCTGGCCCCACTGTGGACGAGCAACAAGAGGGATATTTCTGAACCAGCGCTCTTCTTTACTATTAAGGTGGTTGTGTCACCCCGGGAGGAATTGGGAGTATCCGCGGTGAGTGTCCAGACCTCCAGCATCACTTGACTCCTGTGCATGACTCACCAAAGCACCCGACGAGAAACTCCGTTGTCGGTTGTACTTTAAAATTCTGACTCGTCTCCGAAATGGGGAGCCGGTTGCAGTAAAAACCTTTAAGTCTGGAACGTGAAGCTATGCTTTTGATGTTTTTTTGGATTTGTCAGTGTGCAGTGTCTGCTGCCAGTAAAAGGGGTGTGTGTGTGTGTGTTCCTCATGCTTGGGGCTGTAGACAAGGCTTTCGGCAACTTTGAAGCCAACACAAAGCCTATGCTGCTACTGTGGGGCGACTGTGTTAAAAATGGATGATAGATGCAGCAATGATTGACCGACGTCTCAGAAAAGTTTTGAGCACGTAGTCTCTTTTCTCTTTCTAGAAACTCTCACTGCCAGTGCCCTTTTTATTTTTTTCTCCTCTGCCTGTCAAGTTTACATTGCGAAACAAAAGTCGTGCAAAGTCGATTACACATTCTTGGCATCGGCGTCAGCCTCTATTTCAGAAATTCCGGGGCAAAGTCCGAGGCATGCGGCTGGTGTGGCCACGCTTTCACTCTGTGGAATTCTGTTTGTATTTGTAATTTGAGAGGAGGTTGGATGGTCAGATACATCTCTGATGGGATTTTGGTGAACCCCTCCAATCCTTATTGTTGTTGTTCTCACTCCTGAGACTCCCGTCCTCCACTTCCCTGCTTCTATAGTCTTGCATAACCAGGGAGTTTAATCTTTGTCCTTCTTAAGAGTCTGGTAGGTTAAGAATACGAGTGTGTCGTCTCACATTTGCTCAGTTAAACGGCTTACCGGAGCACCTGTGTCGTCCTCCAGCAGATGGGGGGTGGGGGGTGGATTGGGGTTTGCACCAGTTCAGTCAGACAGCAGAATGGTGGTGATATTTGGGGTGAAGAGCTGCAGGGGCTCAGAGAATGAAAGGTTTTGTGATGCGTGTGGATTGACATTCCAGACGCCCAGGCTTGTTGTGTAACGAGGGAATGCAAGGCCACTGGGGAAGGTGAGACGTCAGCCAGTCAACTGAGGGATTATGGGTTTAGTAGGAAAGGAAGATGGGAGCAGCCTGTCTGAAATCAGCTCACACTAAGTGTCTGACGGCAGAATCTTTTTACCAACTGTGTTCATAAAAATATCGGTTGTCTGTAAGGCACTTACTTTGGAATTTAAAATGTGCCTTCCAATAGAATTGACCGTACAAAACAAGTCTCCCATTCACGCTCATTTAAAAAGCGGTGGAAGAGACTACCATGCAAGGAACCACCTGCTCATCTGAGGGGGGGTAACCATTCACTCACCAATAGAACAGTCATTGGGTTGAACTGGGCTCCAGTATGTATGTAGACAGCGTGAGCTGGACACTGAATCACTGTCCTTCCCGATGTAAAGGATGACCACTCTGCCTCCCCAGTCTGAGGGGAAGTTTTGGGATGAAGGTTCAAACCAGATTGTTTTTAAGGACATGGAAAAGTGTAAAAAGTAAATAATAAATCATACTAGTGACATCAAGTTGCTGATATTACATGACATGAAGCATCTTGTTTGGATTCCAGGCACTAGTATCAGTCATGATGACAAGTTGGATCTTCTTGTTAGTATTTGTTTCTTGTAATAAGATGAATGTAGTAGAGCAGAATTTTTGTGTGAAAAAATATAATGCTGGTTATCTTTGTACGATGCTCTTGAGAGTGACGTTCGTCTTCAAACGTCTGGGATTTTCGTCTTTTTTATTTTTGATCATCTTGTCAAGTATTTGTAAGTTTGTGAGCCAACACACACCAAAGTTGATTCGCCGCGGGAAACAAGAGAATAATTTTGAACTTATATTTGTTGTCTAATGTACATCCTCCCACATGACAGGTTTTACTTTACGTTTGCTGAGTTGTAGACATACTGCGGTGGAGGCTCTAATCTCCAAACAAGACACTTTTTGTGTTTGGAAAAAAAACCCTCCCACCCCTCTGACTCTCCACTTCCATAATCCCTTCTTTAATATCTCACATTGCCAGGAGCATACGCTTCTGGCAAAACTGTGGATTGGATTACTAATGATGCAAATATAATGGAAGGAATGTGTCGGATTGTGTCACTTAAGGTGTTCCCATCTCGTGGGCTTGCAGCGTTTTTTAAGTGCGTGACGGTTGGAAATCGCGACTCCCTTTTCCAAAGTCGAGGCAGCCAAAGGAGCTTCAACAGGATCAAGACTGGTACAGAGTCCAAAAGTCTGTAAAACCACATCAAAAGCACTCATTGGTTCCTCTGAAGCTGCTGCCCGGCTGACAAATCATATTTGCGAGTTTAGCGTTTGTCTTTTTGTTGAAAGTATGAGTGAAAATACTGAGTAAGCTCTGCATACTGTAGCTCTGTTTGACTCTATGGTGGAATTCAGGTCCGCGTATGTCGGGGGAATACAAGCAGAGTTTAAACGCTTTAAACTAAAGCTCAGGGAACGCAAACAGCAGCCATCAGCATTAACCCCCTAACTGCCTTCACATAGTTAAGCGAGGTCACTTGCGATCCAGTTTTAGCTTATGGCACCCTGCAGCAGTTTGACAAGCCGTTGTTCGAGAGGCAGCAGAAAGTTGACAAATTAGTCATGTAAAATTTGCAGCAGTGGCAGCGAAACAACAGAACGGCTGACAAAAGAGGAAAAGACACAAAACCAACAAAGGCTTTGTCTGTGAAAGGCAGAAGAATGAGAAACGCCAGGCAAGCGGAATCTTTTTGGAAAATGAAAATACGCATCAAAAACTATTATTTGCTCTTTGCCACGGTGACAAGCGGAGTATCACCGGCTCTTTGCTCCTGGAAGGTATTTATTTTCCACACTGGACCAAGCTGTAACCACAACATGTAGCCACAAGCCCGAGGCTGTAGAGCATTTAGGCCCTGCTGTGTCTGAGGTTTTCACCTGTCAGTGTGATTGATGAAAGTTACCTCTCTCTAAACCTCTGTTCAGGTAGCCAGCACACATTTCAGGCTTCAGACTTGGACACCAAGAACTTTCTACACCACGTAATACTCAACAATTAAGTCTGGATCGTTGCTAAATGCCTCAACAGACCCAGCTTATTCATTCAGAAAAGAAAAACAGCAAATCGATGCTGGAAAGAGTAAATAAACCAAATAATCAGGTGTGCAGTTTGCTCTTATTACTGGTATTTACTTATTATTCAGCTTTTTTTCTCGATCAATACCATTTCTATTACAAGAGTCCAAGCAGATGTCAGTTCCCAGAGCTTTATATCACAGAAGTCCTTGAGGGAATGTCTCCAAACTGACACAAAGATCCACCTGGACTCCAGAATGAACTGATCATACTATGGTTGTAAAGGTCAAGTTCATGTTGACCTGTCTTAGCGCTCCAGTTTTGATTATATGTCGCTTCAGGTAATTAGTGCTCTCTGGTCAATCACAGATATAAACTTCACCTTTCCAGCGTGTTCTAGTTCTAGCGTGTTTGCATGATAGCGACACACGCAATAGAACAAACTGTGTTAGCGTCCAGGCGGCCTTGACCCTGTGAAAGTTTAAAGATAAATGACTCACCTGTTTGGACACCTTCACAGTTAGAAAATCTCAATTATGCAACAGCTTGACGGCGAACGTGTATTCTAAAAAACAATCAGCCAACAAACAGCTTCAGGGTCACATTCTCCAAAGAAAGATTCAGAACAAAACAACAAAAACAAGGAAGTCCTTGTGTCTCTGCGCTCTGATTGGCTACTGAACAAAGACAGCATTCTTGGTCCAAGTCTCAAATCCCCATCCAAAGAATTTCTAGCGCTGTTGCCCTTCTTTTGAGACAGCTTTTAGCAACCCCCCCCCCGGTTTCCCCGTTCATCAGGAAGCGAGGCGTACTGTACAAACTGTGATGTCATGAAAGAGAAGTTTTCCAAAGGCGGGTGTTTCCCTGCAGGTGGGAGTGGTCACTGCTGAAAGGAGGAACTGTCCACTCAATGCTGCTCTGTTCTACATTTCATACAGAGGTTCCATGCTGCATATTTAAATGCTGGACAAGTTTATGTGTGTCTGTTCTGTTTCTCAGCCGGTGTGAGCATCTAAAACTAAAATTTAATGTACCTTTCCCCATTTGTTGAGAGAAGGAACAAAAACAGCTTTTTTTATAAATGATGCATCAATGTTTTGTTTTTTTTCTTCCTCTTTGCAGCTTTGGGAAGCGCTCAGCAGGCAGCCAGAGACGTGGATGTGAGTGCATCGTCCTGGAACCCTCAGAAATGATTGTGGTGAGTCCCAGTTTTCTGACTTTTACCACACGCTGCGTTCACCGCATTACGTCATGCACAGACACACCACGTGAATTTGAATGGAATAGAAAGTAAAAGAAAGTTTTTCTTGCTGTACAGTCAAGGCAAAATAGAAGAAATGAGAAAAAGCAGCAGTTTCCTCTTATCAAAGAAGTCTTAAACATATTTTATTCTATTGTTTTTCCATGTAAGGTGAGCTGCACCCATGTGCATCACCAAACCTACTTCACCAACTGAAAGGCCTTGAATCCAAGTACTGATAGCAATCCTCACCCAGTTTTTTTAGGGAGAATCAAATGTTTGCTGATTGAAAAAGTTGTAAATCGGTCTTGTCTCATCAACGCATAACCATCATCTGTTGAGCTGAAGCCCTTTGAGGCCGGAGGATCAGAACAGATGAGGTTCTGCCGATGAGTTCACCCTAAACGGGCGGCGTGTTTGACACAGTGTGCAAATTAAGCCGTCCTTCATCACGCTGCAAGGAAATGTATGTGTTGTGCGGCTTAATAAAATCTGAGGTCCACAGAGTTCCGACCGGGCTGTCATATTTTCTTAAGCCTTCTGAAGTTTTGTGTTTTCATTGGGAATGTTGTTGTAGATGTTTACACTTGAGATGATTGTGTCGTCTGCCAAGAGGTTCATCCGTGACAGGATGAACGGGCAAATATGTCAGGAAGATAATGAAAACTTGCATCATAATTTCCCTAAAGCCTGTTTAAGCTTTCGTTTTAGTCTCATATGTTGGAGAAAATGCAACAGATTCTTATAATTAAGAAGCTGATTTTTGATTAATTATCGAAATGTCTGCATATTGTGTTTGTTCTCTATCAATGAATCGATTGCACCCAATGGGTATATGCTATTTCTGAAGGATGTAGGGTAACCCAAGAAGCCTTTATAATGAAGAAGAAACCATTTTTAATCTAATCCTGAGACCAGCTTTTAGATTAAATCCACAATCAAACGATAACTGAAGTTCTAACTCTTAACATTGGGCATAATGTTGTTTGTTCCCTTTCTGTATTTTCACCATTAACTCATCTTCATCTCAAAGTAATACACATAAAAAAAAAGTGGCAAATGAATACATCTATCTCAAGCTGGTCTTCCTAGAATCATAGCGTGCTGCTTCCACTTCCTCTCCCCGCTATTTCCCCGCTCGAACTGATCCGCCCTTTGCAATCATTTCCAAAGGAGGGCGAAAAAGAAAAGTAACCCTGAGCTGGCTGGTCGTGTAATGATGACTGGTTATTGCTCCTGCAGTCACAGCACATCCTCACTGATCTTACCATCACACGCTGTAATTGCGGTTTCTCCAGGAATGTGCGCCATAGATTAGGGGGCTTCTGTCAACCCAGTGCGTATCATCTACTCGCAGACCCCACGGTAATAACACCCTGTGCTCTTCTTGCTGCAGAACCTTTCTGGCCTTACCCCCGTTTGCTGTAATATGTGCCAACCCACCCTATAATTACTGGGGAGGATTTTTAATGCTGCTGGAATATACACGACCAAAAATCCCTCTTCCCTCTTAAGTTTTGGGGAAAGATGCGCGCATGCAGACGTCAGGTTATCAGCGAGAGAAAAGGATATTTTAATGCAAGCAGCAGAAAGCAAAGCCAGCCCCTCATGTGCCAATACAGCACAAACACATGCACGTTAACACGGCTCCCAGATTTTAAATTAGACACACAATCACACATACGTCTCACTCCAGCACAGCCAACCGGCCGTTGTCATGGCAGCAAGTTGGTAAGGCAGAGGGAGATTTTTACTGGTGTAATCCCAAAGGCTGAGAGCTCTGAAATGTGAAGCCGCAGTGAAATGGATGGATCCCTCCCCCCCAAAAAAAGTATCTGAAGTATGTCGTTCCATCGTGACCCAGCGGAGCGGTCCGCTTTTAATATCTCAAAAATAGTCCGAATAATTGTAGAATATGACTTCACCGTCTGATTCGAATCAGCATCCGGTGCCAGTTTCCACTTGGAATATTTCTCCCCTCAATTTAAGCTAATGAAAAATGGAAACATTGGTTTTGTCGTCCTGCAGTGTGTAATTTCATGACGATTAATATGTTTAACAGATAGTTGGAAGAGACGATCTGTTTCACCCTGTGTGTCTCCTGCGTCGTCAGACTCCGTCTCCTTTTTTTTTGCCACACTCCATCTTAATCTCCCGCTCCAGGTTCTCCACTCATCCACTTGTTTCTTTTCTCTTCCTGTCTTTTTTATGTTGTGAGAGCCCTTTGACGTAGGTGTGCACCGTGCAGCCCCCCCCCCACACACACACACACTTCTATTTTTATGCAACAAGAGGGGCGGGAGGAAGAGGTGCAGGAATGGGAGGATGAAGGGTGGGGTTTCTGTCTGTGTTGGTGCTTTTATTTATTTATATTTTTATTTATGTCTGAGGCGTGATGGTGATGGTGGTGGTGGTGGGGGTCAATGAAGATGAAGACAGTCGCTCCCCCCTCTCATCGTCCCTCTCCCCCCCTATCGTTTCCAGGTGGACTATATGGATGAAAATGACGAGTACTTCCAGCGACAAGCCTCGCACAGACAGTCTCGTCGCCGCTTCCGGAAGATCAACCAGAAGGGAGAGAGGCAGACCATCATTGACACCGTGGATCCGTACCCAGCCGGAAAGCCGCCCGTAGGCCGGGGATATCACACGGTGAGTTTTTACCAGCCGGCGCCGCCGTCGTGCGTTCCCTCTCGCTGCTGTCGATCGCTGAAGCGATTCGGTGTTGTTTCATTTTTTTTGTGTGTGTGTGTGTGTGTGTCATGCTCCTCCTGTGCACTCTTGGTTCAGATAGCAACCGAGAATGTGTGTCTGATGTCGAACCGACCTGTTTGATCAACTTCCTGGTTGTCTCTTCTGATCCTTGTTTGCCGTTGTGACGGTATCTTGTGTCCTTGGCGGGACGTGCTTTTCCCTAAAGGGTTCGCTCTATGTCTTTTCCTTCTACTTTTTGATTGCGTTTGATTCTCGCTAGATTTAAGTTGTTGTACATCCGTGTGTGTGTAAGGTTTTGCATCTTCTGCTGGCTTTTGTGTGTCCACCAACCGTCTGGTTTGTTCAGCATTCTTTGTATTGTTGTCTATCTTTCTGCTGGGGAGCGTTTTTTGTTTTTTTGGTGGTCGTCTCAACAGTCTTGTTATCCCAAGTCACATCCAGCGTTTGAACCTCTTCACCCATTTTCCTATGCAGTTATTTACATGTCAGCACTAATAAAAGCACATTCAGGCTTCATGTGGTGATGTAGTTCCTCAACACATTTTGGTGTTGATCGCTGAATCAACAATAAAGGGAGTTATATATTTGGAAAGCTTGTTTTTTGAAGCGATGGTGTCCAATCATTGGTTTCCAACCCAACCGGTAGCTCAGAGCTCAAAGGCTAATTTATTATTTATTCTGTTTATTTATTTCTGTCTTCTCAAGAACATGCATTACATCACCTTAAATGATTAAAATGAACTCCCAATGAAATCATGTTAAATGTACGACTTGCATCTTTATTATTTTTATTCCAAAGCTTCCCCTAAATGCTGTCTATTTGCCATTTTTTGACAAACCTCTCCTAATTCTTGTATCCGCGTACCAGAGGGAAATCAATAGAACGATTCCACTATAAACGCAGAGTTGTGGTTTGATGCTCTGCTAGTGTAAAGCCTCGTTCAGTCTCAGTGCTGTTTTTATGGGAGCCTATTTATTTTACCCATGTGAAGGGATTCCACTCAGACAGAGGGGGGGGGGGGGTGTCGCCCGTTGATTTGCACCAGGCTTTTTTTCCTTATGTGCTTTCCTTCCCTGGGAATAGGAAGCAATGCGTGTTCACAGTAATGATGTAAATATATACTTCTCCCCTGTTATGCACATTACATTCCCTTCGTTCCAGATGTTTCCTTGGGAATTCTGTCAATGTGCCCGTTATTTTGGAACGCTATGAAGCAGTCTTGCTTAAAAAAAGGAAAAATGCAGCAAAAATTCTTCCTTGATCCCCGCCCTGTCTGCTAAATTTAGACCTGCTGTGTTTTACTTTCAAAAGACTGCACTGAACTTTCTCATGGCCCAACATCTCCCGTCACACACTCCACTCTTGCCGCTCTAGTATCATTCCTGTGGGAAGGATGGAGCGGGTGCCATGGCAACCAGCAGTCCCAAATGGGCTGTGCTCGAGTGCACTTAGAAGTACAGTAGGGAAGGGAGCTAACTTATCAAGAGCAGAGCGCACCGCCGCCGCCGCCGCTGATGCTGCTGATGACAGAGGCAGAAGGGAGGGCAGAGCGATGGAGGAACTGAATCTGGGAGGACGCTAAGCTGACACGGCAAGCTAATCTCCAGCATTTAGAACGCCAGGCACCCGTACACAAGGCACTCCTTCACACCCCGAGACATATTTAGGAGGTGAGAAACGCACAGAGGAGGATCTATTGATTGAAGGAAGGAAAATCTCATCGGGCAGGTAAGGTTTTTATTCAGCTTAGTCATACCTACGATGGGATGAAAACATTAGTGGAGCCGTTGATCTGCAGCTTTCAGACCTCTTCTTAAGGACAGACCAGCAACAGATCTGTTTTAGTTTGAGCTGCGATCATTATTTTAGTTACAGATGAACTTCTTTTTTTGGATAATTTGACATAATATATTCATCAATAACCAGAAAAGCAGAAGTGATGTATCAGATGTTTTATTTTGTCCACCCAGATATCCAGAACTCGCAATGTCATGAAATACAGAATCGTACTCCCGTTTGAGAGACCGTCATTATCTTCATAAATGATTTCAACTTTTGTTTTTTAAGCCATAAGGAGGTTGGATATGCAGACATTCAATTAATAGTGACGCTTAACTTTTTGGGAAAAAAGTGATTCTCGCCCTCGAGTTATTTCCGCCAACTTTCAACGTTGGATGTTTGATGATTTGAGATTTTCAGATAAGAATGATGGAGTGAAAACAGTTTTGAAACGAAGTTCAGCCTTTGCGAGCACGATGAGATGCGACGTGCCAATGCCAGCGATTGTCCTCGGCTCTGAATTAAGTCCTGAAATAGCAAACGCGTTGCCTTCGTTGTCAAGAGAAGAATTGCTTTGGAACTACAAGGTCGCAGTTCGATCCGTGCGAAACAGAACCAACATGCTTAGTCATCGTAGCTCAATATAAAAAAAAATGTGAATGCGATGAGAGCCCAGTAGTGAAACTCCCACCGGGAGCGTTAAAGGTTCAAGCATCACACACAGTCTTGCCTCGATGGCTTCAATCAGATGTGTTTAGACTGTTGAGAATCACTTAAGTGAGAGAAAATGAGTGCAGTACTGTGTTAAATCTGAAGAATAAAGACGTTTAACAGTCGGTCTGTTGGGATGAATTCATATGGCGCCTTTTCATAAATTGAATAAGTCCATGCTCAGCCAGAGATTAAGAAGAAAATCAAGGTATATTTAGGGGATATAGTTTATATACCCTGATGATCCTGTAATCATCTTTCAGGCTGATTCAGAGTCTGAGGAATGAAAAAAAAAAAATCCCAACATTTCTTTTGTTGTTGTCTTCAGGGCGGTGGATCACAGGTCGCCAGAGGATATAAAGACTGTAGATTTAATACTGCAATTTTTTCAAATCAAATAAAACACAACCTGTATAGAAGCGTTGGCCGGCGTCTATCTGGTGGAGGACAACCACGTTCCTGACCCAACGTGACAAAGCCGTCATTTAAGTGGGTGTTTTCTGCATCTGGTTAAACCAACGCCAGAATAGTGACTTTATAAAATGAAGAGTGATAATATTGTCAGAGTTTGAGATGTTATATTAATGCACAATTTATGGGAGAACTATAAACTATAGTTATACTGTAGCTGCACTTATTCTTTTCTTGTGACACTGGTGCATTGCAGACTTCTGGCCAGAATTTACGAGTTCTTGACCCCTGCGGTATCTCTGAGGTGAAACATGGCATGGTTGGCTTCACTTCTAAAGCTCCACTCAGATTTATAGTGGGAATTAAAGACCACTTTACTACCAAACATCAAAAGTTGATATGAGTTAGATATGATGTAACAGCAGGGTTTTTATCTCCACGCATCCAAAGTCTCTTCGCGGTTAAAATTAGCTCGCCATGTGAAATAATAATTATCACATTTTTTTCTTGAACAATGGAGCCGATGCTCTCATTCCAACTGCCTGACGAGAAACACAGCTGTCGTTTGAGCTCGGTTTAACATCATTAGAGCAAAAGAAGTGTTTATGCAACGAAACAATTACACGAGACTCGTAAAAGTAACGTTAAACATGACGTTAATGACGCAAGACAGACAAGTCAGGGCTGGGGAAGAGGAGAGTTTAAAATTTAATGCATCTTCTGTGCGCTCAGAGCAATGGGTTAACACTTAGCCGCCCTGTGCACAATTGACAGTCATGTCTATCATCACTCTCTCTCTCTCTTTAGTTTACACATACACATACACACACTCGATTTTTCTGTATCTTCTGCTGTAAAGGCTTACGTTCAGCATTTCTCACTTGCTGTCCATTTTGCACTTTATCTCACGCAATCTACCTCTTCCTCGAATGTCAACAGCCATGTCAACATGCACTCAGGTTTTTTTTCTCTCTCTCTGATCTCCCACTCAAAACACTCACTTAATGTCTTGGTGCAGATTCTGTTTGTCACTCAGTTTAAATTGAACCGTTGATTCGTCTGCCATTCAGGCTGTTCTCATAAATTTCTTTATCCCTTCATTCCATAGCTCCTTTCTCTCTTTTACACACCGTCCACTCATTTCTCTCTTCCCCTTTTTCTCACTTTGAACTCTCCTCTTGCCCACCTTCGTCCGATGCCTTCGACTCCCTGAGCAGATGAGTAATATTCCTCCTCTGGGTTTACTCAGTGCTTTATATGAGCATCCAAGGCCCCAAACAGCTGTTCTATAATTACACGAGCAGCAGGAGGCAGACAATCAATACTCCTTTTACTCCTTTCCTCGACCTGGGCGGCGCGGCGGTTGGCGAGGCCGCCCCACAATCACAAAGTCACAAGTGTCCATCAGCAGATCTGCTCTGTCGGTGTCCTTGACCTCGTCTTTGCTCATTCATCTACTGACTACATTTCAGTCGCTTTAAGGCCTGTGTGGACCTTGTGCAGATAAGGATGTTTTCTTGACAAGTATTTATGTTTTGGGACTCTTAAAAAAATACATTTAGTGTCTTTAAGTATGAGATGACCAATTTAATGCACTGCACGAATGCAGACATGATGCTCAGTGTAGATGGACACGTTATATCCTGGCTTAAATTTATTAAAATTTATATTAACTGTCATTGAAATGAAATGAAATGTCTGTGTTTTATTCCATTTTTAAGTAAGTTCTAGCTTAGCATAAAGACTAGCCTCAGGCAAAAGGTACAAAAAGCGCATCTGTGAATCCAAATAATTATAAAGTTTTACCTTTTGTTTTTAAAATCGTGTGCATAAACACATGACTTTGTCACGTGTTTCCAGTCTTTATGCTATGCTTAAACTAACAAGCATCTTTCAGTGTAAATTTAGCCACACAGCCATCGCAGTATTATTGAATTTAATATACGCACTTACTTGATTCTAAAGTCTGTTTCAGTTCCTGAATGAGTTGATATGACCTGTAATTCTACCTGCATGTTTAGACCTCAGATACAGACCAGAATCTCTGAATACAATGATCTTTACCACATAAATAAGTTTGTGCAGAATAGTTAAAAAAAATTTGATCTATTTTTTCCATACGCATCATATTAAAGTTGTACTGTTGATGAAATGCAGCTCATCTTTGTACCTGGATTGATGTCAGAAGAGGAGGAGGAGGTTCAGACGTTAAAGTGTAAACAGCCAATGGAAATGATGTGTGTGCAATACTGAATGCTAATAATAATATAAATGCATGTGTCTGTTGTGTTCCCCACCTGTCTGTGGCCTCAGCAGCTACATCCACTGTCTATTTTTTCACAACGTGATGCAGAAGGCTGCGTTTTTTTACGGTTTTCGGCGCAGCCTTCACCCACTGCTTCTCACATCGTCGACTGGCAGATGGCGTGTTTCATAACTTTCATTTCCTCTGCTTCTTTTCATGGCTTTCTCCTTTAACCCGGCTGCCAGGGATGCAATAAACCGCAGGTACCGTATCTCTTTACAATGTCGTTCTGTTGTGTTGGCCATGTGTGTCGGTGTGTTTTCCTGCTTTTCCTTGAGTTCTCCAGTTTATCTGTGTTTGTGCTCCTGTTGGGGATTCTTACCCGCCTCCATTCCCCTTTTTTTGTGGTATCTGTAGTCCCTGCTAGACTTCCTTAATAAACACCTCGCATTTGCTGGCATGGAGGCCGATAAAAAGAAGGAGCCCCCCACCCCCACCCCCCAGTTGTGTTACCATAATAATAAGAGGAAAAATGAATTGGCTGTGATAAATATGTTCCCTCTTTGGCTTCCATGTGCATTTGATCTGAGGAATAAGCACGCCCGGGTGAGAATGGACTTCATCACGTTTCGCAGCCATGATGGAGAAATGAAAAGCGTCACTCGGGTGGAGCTTATGGACTGGAAAGCCGAGATAATGGCAACAATTTAGCTGATTGATCTGAAACACTGCGCCTCTCAGCTGATGATGTGCTCGATAATAGCACTGACTGTCTTTAGGCGCTATGGATTATTATTATCCTCGTTGTGTGGGTGTGGCTTTGTTAGGTCTTGCCTCTACTGTTGTCATGATCCACAGATGTTGCCATGAATGTCTATCTTCACATGACTATGATGGTCTTCAAAGATATTTATCCAGTCACAACACAACTGAGATATGAATCTGCCACGCGTGCTGCATGAAGTTATTTACAGAGCATGTAAATATATCTACAATCCCCAGATGTGTCTGGAACCACATCACGTCTTTCTATTCCGTGATTGAGTCCCGTCGCGTCCGAGAAGGAATTGATTGCGCGGGAGAAGTGGAAAAGATCAGACCTCAAGGTGTTGAGCACTCAGACCTGATGAGAGGCGAGAGCGCAGGCAGAGACGAACCTGCCACTCTCAGGCCGCAGGGGAAAAAAAAAAAAACCTGGCTTCTATTTTTAGAGCTCTCCTTTGTGACAACCTGCTCTGCTTCAGCTGTGAGGAGATTAAAAGGCCTCCGTTTGAATAGATATTGTGTAGGAACTGCAGCAGTTAAAGAAGAAGTAGTTCATTGTGCGCTTTGATTTCTCACTTTTTTTCCTCAAGTATGGGCGTTTGATCAAAAATGACTTTTTTTTTTTAAACTGCTGTAACAAATTATTATTTTGTCATTTTATCAGTTCGTCCAAATAATTGAGTAATAATAATCCGGCCAGTAAAACACCATTAAGCACAAATGTTTATCTCACTTCCTATAAAAACACCAGCCATTCACAAAAGTGTGTGAAATGAAACTTTAAACCTTCATTTTTTACTTAAAAGGTGACTAAAATGATTAATAAAATAAATAATCAAATACATATTCATTTTTTAAAAATTTCTCTATCAACGAATTAATCATCCTGGTTTTTCATGCACAGAGCTTTTATTTTATTTTGAAGATGACAGACTTGTTAAAACTTCACAGAGACGGATAAAATGAGGCCAATTCTTCACATTTTATTACTTTTATGAAACGCGTTGCAGTAAATCTACTGCTTTATTTTCATTGATAATGGCTTTTCTTGTCTGTGACTCTTCCTTAGTAGAGACACCAAGAGCAAAGTCTGTTTCTCGTTATTACAAGCCAAATATCAGCCATTGGGCTTTGATGGAAAGAGCTCATACCCCATAATGCATCTGTAATTGTGCCTCGTGGAACTAAAGGAAACGATCTGCTTATTTACAACCAGCTGTCTCATTTCTCAGTGCCGATTCATATATCAACCAATCACTGACATTTGATTTTCTTTTAACGTCAGTTTTGACATTCAAAGACCTTTTTTGAAATATTCGTGTTATCTAAAGGCTCGACAGATGACATTTTAGTTTCCGTGGCAGTGAGCCGTCGTGGCAACAAAACCGCGAGTAAGCTGTTTTTGTTGTGTTTTGACGTTTGATGGCGCCGCTTGTCTGTTAAAGGGTTTTTGGCGTGAGCCTAAAAATAAAACTTTTGATTCTTGTTCCATCCTTCCAAGTCCCTCGGATGCATCTTAACTCCGAAAAAGACACAGAAAGGTGATAAAAACATGACGACAAAAAAGTTTAAGTCATGTTAAACCTTTACAGTATTTTGTTGCACACCTTCGAATAACACAAAGAATAAATCCTTTCTCGCCTTTCACACAAAGTCGCACAGTGTGATCAACCGCGAAGCTGTGAAGAGAGTTCTAAATTAGCACGTCAGATTCCACATGAGCTCAACAGATGTCTAACTCAATACATGAGAACGTATTTGCTAAACACCAGCATCCGCTTTTCCTGGCATTGCGACATTAAAGACTTCCAGGTCACGACCCCCAAAGCCATTAAAAGTTAGTCTGCAACCTGATCCGGAAACCTGTGGTCACTCATCAACAGCGCCGCTCGGCCGCTGATTGCCCAACAGCTCCTCTGTTTGCTCACGTTTTGATGGATGCCCCCCTGCAGCAGGTGGAAGGGCAGCACAGATGTTTGCCCTTGTAAACGAGTGTTATCTCTTCCAACATTACGTGGCTGAGCGCTTTCTGCCAAATGACTTTACGACAGCTTGATGAACGACACGACCCCCTCCGTCCGTAGCGGCGACGTGGAAGCGCCGTCGCTGTTTGATCACCTCCTTTGTTTTAGCGCCGATGTTTAGGGCCGTTGTAATGGGACGGAGATCAAGGATTAATGCACTGAGCTGGCAGCCAGAGTGTGTGTGTGTGTGTGTGTGTGTGTGTGTGTGTGTGTGTGTGTTTGTCTGTGTGTGTACTTCTGTTGGCTTATGGACTAAGTCAACTGATGAGAATAGTTGAGAGGTCATGCGTCAGGTCGGAGCTCTTGAACACGCTGATATCTATTTGAATAAAGTTTCCTTTGCAGGTGACGATGATGATGATGATGATGATGATGATGATGATGATGATGATGATGGATTCTCTCGATCTTCTGACTGTTTTGGTTGGAAAACGCTCCATTTTTATTCGTTTGAAGGTCCCTCGTATCTTTTTGAAACATCAGTCCAAAACAAGGTCACCTGGATTTAACATCAAGCTGTTCAGACCTTCTGACATTCTTGTTTTTCGAACTCATATTATTTTGTGTGTGGTTTCCATGGTAACACAATCAGTTGTCTCTGAAGGGTGGGGGGTGTGTGTGGTCATTTATCTGGAAAACTATATTTTCTTGCATCACACACACACACACACACATATACATTTACTACACATCTCCTGCATCTTTTAATCCCGCCTGTCGTCGTGAAGCGAAACACGATCTCAGAACACGACGTTGTTTGTCGAACTGACACTGATCACCCTATCATAAACTGTAATTTGCCATCCAGATTTGATGCTATTTGCTGTTTTGTCTGTGCTGTTTTGGCAGCTGTGCGTCTTGTAATTGTAATGAGAGGGAATTATCATTTTCATCCTTTATCTTGTGACTTCGAACGCTGCGCTCTGCTGGTTGTATGGTCTGTAACTGAAGGCTAACTGGTTTTGCGGATTAAGATGCGTATGTGATGAATGTTCTGTTTATTTCTCTTTATTTCAGCCTTGAAGCACTTTCCCTTTGTGTATGTGTATGTGTGTGTGTGTGTCTGTATGTGTGTGTGTTTGTGAGTGCAGTGTAATGATTTTTTCTTTATGGCACTGATGTTACACATCAGCAAGCTAAACACCATCACATGACCCCCCTTCAAACGCATGGAGGAGCTACAGCCACGCTGAGTTCACCGACTGTTTACTGATGGCGGACGAGGTTCCGCCCCCCTCCACTTCATGCTTTTAGCGCGCGCCGCTATCGAACACACGAGTGCATTAACGTTAGTCTCAAGTGGTTTTTGTCACGTCGCTGTCGCCGTCCTCAAAGATCGATGCTTCCTGTCTCCCCACCTCCACGTCCGGCTCGTGATTAGTCAGTGAAAAAAATGATTCATTGGCTTGTTAGTTCCTGGAGAGCTTGAATTGAAGGGAGGAGGGTTGGGGGGGGGGGGGGGTTGGGCAGGAATTGCCTGCCATATCCCCAGACACGACCCCGTTGCCGTGGTGATGCAATGATGCCCTAACCCCTCCCCAGTGATTGTTGCAGACATTAATAATTGGGTTGCACAGCAAAGCACCTGAGCTTCCTTTCTTTTTTTGTTTTATTGTTGTGATACATTACATCATGGCCCAGGGGCAGGAGAGATGATGTCATGTTGGGTCTCCAGCTCCCCCACCCCCCTCTTGCCTCCTCCCCACCCCCCCACCCCCCATTTCTTTCACTGGAGCAGCTCCAAAAAGCAGCTTCTTGCACTGCACGCTGATTTCCCATGGATTGTCCCAAGATCTGCACACACCGGGGGTAAAAGCAGCCCTCAGCTTGTCTGCAGGCACAGAAAATAATCTGGAAACACTTCTTCTTTTTTTTTTAAATTGACTTATTGTTTACAGAAATCTGAAAAAAAGCAATAATTAAAATAAACAATGCCCATCTGCAGATAATCAAAATCTCAGAAAAAGCATTGCGACAAGTAAGAAAAGTAGAAATCCGTATGTGCTTCAAGGAGGCGTGACGCTGCTTTGTGACATGAAAGGTGTAAAATAACGTGTTAATTCTGACAGCTCCCGTCGCTCGCGTTCGGCTCTCGGCGTTCCTGTTGCAGATTTTCTTTTTTTTTAAATATATTTTTGATGCTGAGAGGAAACCGGAACATTTCTATTTATAACGTCATCTTCACATCTTTGTATATCAAGAGGGCCATCGTATACGAGGACCGATTACGTATCCGGTATCCTGAGTGTCGAGGGGCCTCCCGATCGCACAAACACATCCCCTCCACCCCCCACCCCTCTCTTCTGCTCCCACAAAGCAAAGCGGCGTGCGTGTGCGGCGTGTTTGTTTCCCGGTGACGCTGCTTCTTATTGTGGTACAGCTGAGTGACGGTGGAGTGGCGGCCCTATTCTTCTCTTTTCACTCACGCTTGCACTCCCTCTCTTCCCTCCCCTTCTCCATTTTGTCCTCTTGCTTCCATCACCACAGCAACTAAAAAAAAAAAAAAAAGGCCTGGAGGCTGTGTGTGTGTAGGGTTTTGGTGGGAGGGGGGGTGGAAAGCTCCTGCGGTTGCCATGGCTCTTCCCTGCTGAGTGACAGCGACAGAGTGACATCATGGCTGTGCTCCTCTGATGGGGTTTGAACTCATTTTTGATGCTCCTTTACCCCAGAAATGGAGCTGTCTCTCTGCGTCTCCCTCATTCACCCCCCCCCCCTCTCTTCTCTAAAGATGAAGTGGTGCTGTCTCCCCCACCCAGGAAATGGCTTTCCTCCCATTCCGTTACTATACCAACCGACTCCAGCCGTGGTCTGGCGTGATAATGGCATCACTCCCACCGTGCTCCTCTCCTCCGCTCTCCTCCCATCATCCGTCCACCCGTCTGCCTAACTTTTGATTTTCCTCCCGCCGCTGCATCCTCCCCTCCCCGACGTGGTGTCTCTCTTGTCCACTTTCATTTTCTCATCCACCCTTCTCTTGTCTGCGCTGGGAGGAAGAGACGGGGAGATGTTACGAACCCCTTCCAGAGGAGAACAGCCATAGTGGATGTTCTTAGAGCATCAGTGTTTGGATGGGAGGAGGAGGAGGAGGAGGAGGTCCTAACCCCCTTCCTCTGTCCCCTCCTCCACCCATGACACACATACAACCCCCCCCCCCCTCCTGTTCCCCTTACAAACACACCGCTGGGTCTAAGGCACAGTACCTCGGCGGGGGCTGCAGGCGTCTCGGTCTTCAGATAATGTAATGGTGCGTAAAGGCGCGCGTACGCGTGGGGGTCGTGCACGTTGTAGTTTTTTTGCTTCGGGAGAGGGAGGGGTGGAAATAAAATAGAGAAGAGGGGAGGCGGAGGGAGCAAACGTGAGTGAAAGTCTTGTCAGCCATTTTTCTCACCCCCCCCCCACCCCCCCCTTGTTTGCTGCTTTATTATCGGCGCGCCGCTGCTGCTTGGCTGGAGATGTGTTTGTCACGGGGGGAGAGGAGGAACCGGCTCTTCATCGCGCGGATAAAAGGATCTGTCTTTGGTTTTTAAGATTTTATTTTTTTTTGGTGGTGGGGGGGGGGGTTGCAGCTGGGAGGTTGGAATAAACGCAAGCAGCCCGGTTGGTTCGGAGAGTCCGATCCAGGCGACAGGAAAGCAGCGGATCCTCCCAGAACTGTCAAGCCGCCTCCTCCTTCCAGAGAGACGGCCGCGGCCCGAAGGGGTGAGGGAGGGGGGGGGGAGAGAAGAGGATGAAGATGGGGGTCCAGGCAGCAGCATAGAGGCAGGTCCGGGATGGTAGAACACCGTTTCATGATGAAACCATTAGCAGCAGCAGACAGCAATGGAGTCCAGAGCCAGCCGGATAAAACCCCGGTAAGTAGCCGACTGACAGGCAGCCCCCCACCCCCCCATCACACCCCCCACCCCCGATCTTTCTCTCTTTCTCCCTCTCCATCATTTATGACCCAGTAGATATGATTACCGTCCCTTTAATGGATGTGCATCGGATTTCTATCGAGCCCTCTGCCGGATGAGTGATGGCAGGGCGCGCCAAGGACGGGGGAACGAACCCGAACCCGTCCGTGTGTGTGTGTGTGTGTGGGGGGGGGGGGTTACCCCCCCACTTACACACATCCCTCCCCACGACGAGCCGCGGATGTGTGTCAGTGTGTTGCACTAGAAACGGCCATGTGCTTGCAGTGAATTTCTCGTTTTGCTCGATGCGCGCACACGCACACACACACGCACGCGCGCACACACACACACACACACACACACACACACACACACACACGCCGTTCCTTCCCGGCTGTCAGCGTTTCTCGCGGGACGCTCTGACGTCACACTCCCGCGATTGCGGGTCCGTCAGACGCGTCCGTGAAATCAACCGCGCCATGTGTCAGAAACTGCAACGACACCACCTTTTTTTTTGGGGGGGGGGTTGGATGGAGGAAAGGGGGGGGGTATGTAGGTGATGTCATGTGTGTGCGTGGAAAAACGCAGCTGCTCCACATCCACCATCCACCCATCCTACATGTTTTTTGTCACGGTGCGTGACAGTGGGTCGTTGCTCTTGACACCAAAACGAGCTCACCGACCATTTTGCACGACCCCTCCCGCCAGCAGCTGATCGGTCCCCCCCCCCGTCCCCACCCCCCAGTCTGGTTCGTGCTACCGCTGCTGCTGGAGGCGCTGTCCGTGGTGCTGGAAGCCGAGCCGAGCTGCACTTGAACGGATTGATCGGCCGTCAGCACCGCTGAGACACACACACACACACACACACACACACACACACACACACACACACACACACACACACACACACACACACACACACACACACACACACACGGAGAGAGAGACCACACACGCACACAGACAGGGCTGTAAGTCACGCTGATGGACGAGCCCACCCCTGCAGAAGGAAAAAATCCCCCCAAATATTCCAATGATAGGAACGGATGGCTCCACTTCCATTGATTTCTTAAATTTTATTTATATATACCTCAATAACTTCTGTCTCGCAATTTATTAGCAATAATTGATCCAGTCGTATCGTCGTATGTTGACAAATGTGACATGTTTCATAAATCTTGTCGGTTTTTAACACCATGTCTTCTTAGACTCTTCTCATTTTAGAGCTTGAATGACATTTGTTGAACCTTTACCTTGATGTCAGCGTCTATATTCTCCGCTCGGTGTTAGAGCTGTGTCACATGACTAATGTCCTCATGAAAAAGATCTTTCAGCATTGGTTTCATTTGTTTTCCAGGAATGGAGGAATCTCATTCAGCCCGGCGAGTATTTTTGACATGTATAGACGAAACGTCACGTCTTCTCTCACTCCTGCGATTCTATTTCTGTAATTGTTATTGGCAAGATGTAATAGTTTCCATGGCGAGACACCTAAAGTTGGACGCAACAGATGAAAAATGTGCAAAACAACATAATAACAAACACAAAGTAGTCCATAAACAGCCAAGTCTGGCTCGTTTTACAGCAGTCTGTCAGGATGTGGATGTTCGCTCCCTTTTCTGCACCCGGAGATGAAAGTAAAGCCATTTTCCCCCAAATTTGTCACCAATCTTTAAATTATTTGCTTTTATTTTACTGATATCTATATGTTAATTTCTTCTATCTCATTTGTTTGCTTTCTCCCTCCCCCCTTCCTTTAGCCTCCAAATAAATACTTGAATAAATATTATTTTATCCCAGCAGGAAACCCACTAGGGGTTGAGTCAACACCAGCCAGCAGATCTTATTACAGTAATGACATCACCATAGTAGGCTCATGACCATTGGCAGCGATGTGTTTGATTCCCTAATTGCTTCTATCCTCCCTGGGGGGGGGGGCTGGGCTGTGATTTCCATTCTTATAGCTTCATTTTATCTCTACTGCAACAAGATGCGCGTTGGCTTCCACCATCGCACTACAATTCAGTTTGATTTACGAGGCTCTGATGGATGTTTATGGCTTCATCTTTTGGCAATAACTTGGCCATCAATGCCGCCTCTTTGTCTTTGAACATTTTAAGGAACTGATGTCTTTACACTGAAGACGTGTCGCAAAAATGATTTAACTGAGGCTGGCTTGTTTGATATATCAGGAAGACATTTTTTTTTTTGTATCAGGAAGAACCAGATAGTAAAAAACAACAACAACAAAAACAGTGAAATGTATAAAGAAGCCAAATGGCTCCAGGCACTTTTAACAGTTTGAATTTCTCCTTTAGACTTTTTGCGCTGTAATTTAAACTAATTTAACCAGCAATCAAAATTTGACTCCTTTCCGAAAGTGTGACTATTTTTTTTGAGATTCAGTGATGCTGGATTGCGTATCCTGAGATGGGCCACCCGCATTGTTGAACTAGAGTAGCACAGATTCACCCCCCCCCCCTCTCCCTACAGCATACGAAGGATGTAAAGAGATTGAGAGCAAGCCAGCGCTTCCACCCGGCAATCTGGGTCATTAGGTCTACAGTGTAATTTAAGGAGCGCCACATCTGCTCGCATGTGGGCAGAACCGGGTGTTTGAGTGATGCTTAATCCTCCCGCCACAGCTGATTGTACTTATTTTGGGCTCGCGATTCCGCAGAGCTCACTTGGTTCGTCTGCGAGAGAGCGTCGAATAGGGAGCGAAGGAGCGCAGAGGGGGATCTGTAGAAGGTAGGAGAACGACCGTTACCTCATGCTAAGGGTTAGCATCCCCGTAATAGATTTTAAGTGGTAGTGAGTGGATATCGATTGCGGTTTGATCGGATGCTCGATGTTGTCGTGCCGTCCGTTGGATGAGCTTAATGACTGTACGTCTTCGTCGTTGCCCTGGCGTCCGTGTTGGGCCAGTCTCTGTCGTTGCCATTGGTCCGAAGAGGCCGATGGACCACATGCTTCCGCGCTGAATGCACCCCGACTTATTGACCGACAGACGGCTGACCTAAATGAGCGGGAGAAAGGATTAAATGTCTATTATCCTCTGCCTTTATCCCTCGTTCCTGCCCTCCCTTCTATCTCTCGCTCTTTCAGGGGGGGTAGCTTATAGTTTATGGGGGTTTGTTTGAAGAGGCGGGACCTTTAGCTGGTAGTGGAAACCAGTGGGGGGTATTATTACTATTATTGACATCCAGTTCAGTCCGTTTCATGATGGAAAGGCCACATCCACTTAATCCACACAACCTCTCTTTGTACTCTATATAATTGGACTATTCAGTGACGTTACGTTGGAATTTATTGAAATAATAATCACACCACCAGAGTTTTCTGTTTATATTTAATATTAAATTCATATTTAGACAATTTCTAGTTGATTTGGAGGGACTGACACGTGATCACACGTCCAGCGTCTGACTGGAAACCACGTTTCCTTCATGATAAAAGACGAAGTTTAACCGACGCCACAAAGCTCATGACAGATGTTCAGTAATAAATACAAATGATTCTTCTCATAGCTCCAAAATAACTTCACTTCTGGGGTGTATCTATATTACATTAGAGCATTTAATGGACCATAATCTCATCTGGTCCCCAAAAACCATCAGGAGGGAATGTGATGAGGCTTTATCACAGCAATTACAGACACAGAGATTCGTCACACTAACACAATTATGTCCGTAAAAAAAAAAGCAGCTGGAGGGCGTTCAGAGTGGAATTGGCCACACAAGAGAATGGGGAAATAACACGTTGAGGGGGGAAAGAGCGAGCGACCGGGACCTCCGGACGACCGTTTTCGTCGGTGCAGCCAGCCAGATAATTAAACATGATGGCAGTCTTTGACACAGTGCCGTCAGGTCGCGCCTTTTTCACCACAGGAGGCTTCAATTCTGCATCTCCGTCTCTTATCAGTGACATAAAAGAAGCTCCTTGTGACTAGAAATACCTTATTATCCCACATCAGTTTCATCATCCATCTCATAGGTGGATTACAAGTACTGGGACGTATTTTGGTGAAAACTATTTCCTATATCACCGTGACGTCTCTAAACAACCTCTGGGCTCACTGATTGGGTCATAATGTGGACGAGGACTTCAGAAGCTGTGATATCAAGGCGTTTTCTGATAGCGTGTTCACGAGCATTCGGCGGCTCCAACCTATTTACTTGCAAATGAACCTCCCATGATGCATTTCCTTCCAATACATTCCATTCCACTGCAGGAGCTGATGTCCAAAAGTAATTTGGAGCAGGGTAGACGGTTACAGTAAGGCCCCGACTGCTAGCGGTGCTTCAGAGAGTGTTTTGCCTTTAACAGCTCGATGAGAAGATTCAAAAGCCTGGCTGTAGGTATTCTCTGATGGTTTGAAGATGTTGTAGTTTAAGGTTCAGTGATGAAATCAGCTGGAACAGACAGTGGATCCACAAACATCTGCATTGGTAGATTAAAGCGTAAGTTTAAATTTGACGTGCCCAAAGGAAACACTCTAAACTACCCAACATTGCTAATAATCAACATTTTTGTTCATTATCAACATCGGATTTCAAATAGCATATTTCTAAAAAAAAAAAATTTTAAAAATTAAACCGACTTTGAGGATTTAGCTCTAATATCAAGTGATGAATGGAGCAACCCAGTTTAAATCAGCCACAGGTTTTGGTGTAAAAAAAAATGAATATTGATGATGTTCCACAGCCAGAAGCAGAGCTGGAAGCCGCTCTGAGCCATTTTGGTCCTGCTGCGTATCAAATACATATTGGTAAATAAAACATTCTGCCATAAAATATTCACTATATTCACTTCTGTGAACCAGTTTACTCAGTTTGATTAAATTCATAATTCATCCCTCTGGCGTATTCAGATGAGGTGGCTTTCATTTGAAAAAGGCTTTTCTTTTTATTTGGGGTGGGCCGTAAAAGTAATAGATTGTGTAAAAAGAGTATAAATCAAAATGTTAATTTGACATTTACAGATGGTGAATGAAACGTGTGTGGACGAGTTTCCAGGGTCATAGATCGTTAATATTTACAACCAATAGACTATATTTGGAAGTATCTTCAGATTCTGCATTTTAGGAGTTTCTTTAAAAAAAACCAAACAAACCACAAAACCATGCTACTATGGTGCTAACAGCTAACAGCCCTACTTGTTTGGTTCATCACGTCTTAAATCATCAGGAGGTTTGTGCTGTATTTACATTTGTGGGTCGTCTCCATGCGGAAGGGGGTTGGCCCAATTTCACTATGGTTAATTACAGAAGGGGTTTCTCCAACTTCTGCATACATACAGTGTGATAGCACCCCCCCACTCTCATCCCACCCCCATCACTGCTGGCTGTGTATTAGTTTATGTAAGTCACATGCAGTAATTAGAGAGTACAGTGTTTTCCGCACTATAAAGTGCACTGGAATATAAGGCGCACCGTTGGTTTTTGAGAAAATTCTAGGACTTTAGGTCCTTATAGTGTGAAAAATACTGTATTTCCTGTATGCATGTTGCCCTTCCTGTTAGTTTGTTCAGGAGCTCCAGCGCAGCTCCAGGCTAACATCACCACACATGACACCGAGGAGCGAAGGTGTTTCCTTTACGCTCAGGGTTCCAACATGTGGTCCGCAGGTAGCGAGCGAGTTAACGGCGGCGGCTGGATGATACTGACCATCTGTGTGTATGTTGTGTGTGTGTGTGTGTGTGTGTATGTGCAGCTTCCCGCAGACTTCAGCAGACTTCACCTGGCCGACGGCTTGCACCCACAGGTGACCCACGTCTCCTCCAGCCACTCAGGATGTAGTATCACCAGCGACTCTGGAAGCAGCAGCCTGTCAGACATTTACCAGGTAAGGGACCCCCCCCCCGCCCCCAACAACCACCACTACTACCCCCCCCTCAACCAACTGGAGCAGAGTCCCCAGCTCGGATGCCACCGGATAGCTGAGTAGGAGGGAGATGACAGCAGACCCCCCCCCCCCAATCGTCTACAGTAGCTAGGGTCATAGTTTGTTAGATAATTTTGATATTTTTGAAACTCTTACTAGCATTACTGCTAACATTAGCTTCTTTTTTTTTTGCTTTTGCAAGGACAAACACTCAAGATAAAACACACTTTATTTGTCGCCTCGTTTCCATTTGGAGTTTATTTACCTTGAATCAGTGCTATTTCTGATCTTAATGCTAATTTAAAGCTAAGCTAAGCAGCTCCTGGCTGTAGCAGGTCTCAGATTTTCCAGGCTGGTGGCTGTGAGCGGGTGGTGCAGCCTCCATCCCGACTCCAGCGCCGCCTCTCATCACCTCGACGAAGAAGAGCAGACGAGCTGTGACGCACCGTCCTGAGTGAGACCAGGCTTTCGTGCAGATTTATGACGAGATATGACAGACTTTAAAGAAAAGTTTCTTGTGCGACTAAAGGTGGGAGAAAGAACACACTTTCCTTCAGCCTTCAGAAGTAAAAAGAATATGCAGCACACACACACACACACACACACACACTCACACACAGATGTCATGACTGTGGACGTGCCCCAAACCCTACATCTAATCCTCTTAGCACGTAGCACCCCACGCGATCGGCTCCAAACATCGTCACCTGCAGTGTGTCTATTTCTGCGTGTTTGTATGTGTGTGTGTGTGTGTGTGTGTGTGTGTGTGTGTGTGTGTGTGTGTTTGACTGGGCCTTCAGAAAGAACCACTGTGTGTTGTTGCTACTTCTTTTCAGGTTGTGTGTTGCGCCGGGATATCAGATCACATCGTTTGAATACACCTTCATGATTGCATATTGGTGTGTGTGTGTGTGTGTGTGTGTGTGTGTTTTGTGCGACCACAAGGTGCGGCTGTGTGTTTTTGATCATGCTTTTTCTGGCTGGCTGGCTTGGGGGGGGGGCAGGTTGAACAGGCTCCTCTGTTCCCAATCTGTGATCCCAGGTCGTGTCTGTCTCTTGATTTGTCTCTGAAACACGACTCCGTTTCCTTTTTCTTTTCTCTCCCTCTCTCGCCGGATCCCTCCCCCGGCAGCTTTTAATCTTCCTGTAGCTGCACCACCTCTGAAGGCCGCATCCACCTCGGCTTAACTCGCTCTGTCTCAATCTCCTCGTCACGTGTGATCAAAGACGTCTGCTCTGCCTTCGCTGGTGATCTACTTGTACCTGCTCTTGTGCTGTTGGGTGTTTTTTGTGTTGGACTATCCTTCTGTCTGTCCCAAAGAATGCTTTTCAAATTAGAGCTGAAACGAGTCATTTGTTTGAGAGAAAATCAGACTGCAACTATTTTGAGAGTCTTTCAATTGTTGAGTCCTTTTACTCCAAATGAGTGGCTGTTTTTCTTTTTCTTTTGACTGCTTGTTTATTCAATCAATCAATCTTTACCTGTTTCCCTCATTTTGTTGGTTGTCGCTGTCGAGACAAAATAAGATGGATCAATATTTGAACAAAGAAACTAAGTGATCATCGATTCTAAAATCAGATGTGGTTCCTAATTTCAATCAGTTACCATCATGCATGTAACTGGTTACCGTGATAGTTTGTTCACTCATTCATCTTCCTGAGTTCCTGAGTCACGGATTACAGGTGGGGTACACCCCGGATGAGTCGCCAGCTCATGATAATTTGTGATTACTTTTCAAATAAGTTTCTTTTATATTTGAGTTGAGTTTTAGACTCCAGATAATAAAATCATCCATACTGTAAGTGGGTAAAAATATTTCCAGTTTCTCCTCCCTTCTCTTAATCATCTCATAACCTTTCAGATTTTTTTAATTTATTTTTGGACTGCTTAATGTTATGACTTCTCCGCCCCGGCAGTTAAATACAGAAGATCAAACCACTTCTAATCACGAGCTCCCTGTCTCTAATGTGTAAACTACTCACACTCCGTACGGAAAATTAAAATGAATAAGCATTAAATATGGAAGAAAAAGGATCAGAACTCATCTCTTACTATCCCACGGTACCCGGCACGGCTCCCCAAACTGTTTTATGCACCATTACTTTGTCTCATAATTAGTTAAAGTTGCACCCTCTTGGTTTTAGTAATAATCATGTAGATCACTGACGATGTTTGTGGGGCTTCTCTCTGTGTTATTAAATGAACGGATCAAGGGAGACCTGGATGCTTTAAACAGGAGACCGCAGGAAGTTAACGGTACAGAGACACTTATTCACCGGTCCGATCGCCGGTCCCTCCTGCTGCCGTAGTCGCCGCACGTCGTGAAGTATCCCACATCACCCTTCACATCCCCGCCGACCTGGCACGCTGTTTTGAGCCTGAATTAATCATGAAATTGGTCCTTCAGAAGGACTCTGAAAGCATTGATCCAAGAATAGCCCGGATTAAATATTAATAGCACATGACATACCCGCTGCATTATGGATTTTATTTTGATGCATAGATGTCACAGAGTTGAAGCCTGTGCAAGAACACAAAAGCACACGGGGTGGCGGTTTAATTCCAGCCATGTGGCTCTCAGACATGAAGCGGTTGTGGCATGTTATTTGTTTTAGTACCCTGTACTTATCAAATGAAGTCACTGTGGCATCGCACCTCCCTCTCTGATTTCTGATTGTGCCTGAGTATATTAGCTGCAGATGAGAAGCGTGGAGAACCTGTCCGTCTCTGGAAGATGAGCAATGGATTCACACCTGTCTTTCCTGCGCCTGTGATTAATTCATTAAATTATGTGATCAAATAATATTCTATGCTGGTACTGCTTTTTCTTCATCTGTGATTCTCGGCTGTGAAAAGGCCTCACTGCCACGCCCACTGGGGCGTCTGCACCAGCGACGGGTGCTCAGACGCTGGCCTGAATCTTTAATGAACCTTTTGCACATGGCGTTTGAGGAGGAATGACATTGGGTGTGTGTGTGTGTGTGTGTTTGAGAGACGGGAACTCCAAGCCTTGAAAAATTGAAGGCAGTCTGGGAGCTGAACATGCGTCTGGCGATGGGATTTTGTGGACCGTTTACAAAGACGACTTTTCCTCGTTCTTCTGTGAAGGAACTTGAACTCGGGCGCCGTATTGAGGTAGGGAGGTTTGCGTTTGTAGTTCCCGACTGCTTCGTTTTTGTGCAATTAGGAGGTTTTCACGTGAAAACTGAATTTCATAGACATGTGTTTTCTTTGATGATGGCGGAGGAACGCTCTCCTGATTTGGATTGTCTTTAAGGATTCTGTCCCGATTTCACACATCCGTTCATCTCCTTGTGCTTTCGAAGAACGGGATCTGTCCGAGAGGCAGGTGTCGGCGGGAGCGGAAAGCTGGGAGTTGCTTCTTTTTTCACGTTGCTCGTGAGTTTGCTGTATGAAGAGTCTGTCTGTGTTTCTGGTGCTGGACTGAATGCATTCGATCTGTTTTACCAGTGGGGTCAAATCCGCACGACGCAGGCTTTCTCTGTTTGTCTTTTGTGGTTGGAAACGCACCGTGCTGCAGGTGCTGTTTGCTCTGTGACACATGTTTATCAGTGTGTTTGCAGGGGGGTGGGTGCTCCTTTTGTATCCGTGTTATCTCCAGTTTATGCTCTTTTTGTGCCCACACACACGTTTGACGACAAGGTTTGGTCACATGCTCTGCAACAATCGCTTTTCAGGCATGTGGCGTATCGCCAGGTGGTTGAGTGTCCTTCTCCAAAGACGCCACGTTGAATAGAAGATGCTGGTCAGCGTCCAGCTGTTCGCCGCTCCGCCGAAGATCCCTCCGCTTTATTTCACCAAATCGTATATTTGACTCGTTTCTCGTCTCTCGCTCCGCAGGCCACAGAAAACGAACCGGGCGACATGGACCTGAGCGGCTTACCGGAAACGGCCGTGGACTCGGAGGAGGACGACGACGAGGAGGACATCGAGCGCGCGTCGGACCCCCTCATGAGCAGGGACATCGTGCGGGACTGCCTGGAGAAGGACCCCATGGACAGAACCGACGACGACATAGGTGAGCGCCCGCGGCGTTTAGCGCTGCTTCATATTAGCTCGTCATGACGCGTTAACGTTAGCCTTGAGTAACTCTCAATGCCGCCTCTCATGTCCCTCACAGCTCACAATATAGACTGGGGGGGGGGATAATACACTGGCTGCAGAGAATGCCAACCATTCCGTCCCTCCCCCTCTCCAATGTGCACCCCTTTTTCTCCGCCGGCAGGCTTTTCTAGGTCACACGAGCACATCCTCACCTCTCCCAGCACATTAAACTTTAAGTGCTTCCGCAGCTTCACTGCTGTTACCGTGACGAGCACAGGTCATGGAGGACACCAGCCGGGCCCGGGCCAGGAGGGGGTGAGCAGGGCCGGCAGATGAGAGAAGGGATCATCAGCGTCTCAGGATTAGACATAGCATCTCCCTTAGCAACACACAGTCAAATGCAGACAATATTTATGGCGAATGGGATGCGATAGGATTTGTCTTCAGCATCCACAAAGAACTTGAACTCACCCTGAGGTCGTGAAGTGGCGTCTTGCTCTTTGGCAGCGGTATTGATTGATTTAATGATTTTTCTATTAGCTGCTCACAGTAGCGATGATCCATTTTGATAAGCAGCCTCCTCGGCTGGAAGCGATTGGCAGTGCAGACCGGCGACGAGCGGCGACGCCTCGTCTACGTTTTGCCCTTTTCTTTCACTTCCTCCACTTCCACGTTGTCTCTCCTCTTGTCCCCGCCCACAGAACAATTACTGGAGTTCATGCATCAGCTGCCGGCCTTCGCCAACATGACCATGTCGGTGAGGAGGGAACTCTGCGCCGTCATGGTTTTCGCTGTGGTCGAACGTGCCGGGACCATTGTCCTCAACGACGGCGAAGAGGTGCGTCTTTATTCATACGACTGTGTTTTTTTCTTTTCTTTTCTTCTGTCTGTCCACGTCTGGATCCCTCGGTGACTTGGAGCGTAGTCTCACCGCTTCACGACAATGAAAATCTCTCCTTCCATTTGAAGTTCTGCTCTATTAAATCTGAATGCCAGGAACCCTCAGGCAACTAAAACAAGCACTGCCTATTCTCTCCCCTCTTCTCCTAAAGACGGGACACAAGTTTCCGTGCTGATAATTTTTCCTGGTTTTTCGCTATGATGCTCCCAAACAATGAGGAGCAGCCCGTGCCTTGAAGGCTCTACCGATGTTTGTCCATTCGTGGTGAATTCAGGGTTCACTGAGCCTAGTAATCCCGTATGGGGGGGTGGGGGTGGGGGCTTGAGATGTGAAAATCCGAAATGTCTGCTTTTTAGGAATTCTTGAAAGTGTTCTTATTTATAACTGAATCCCTCAAAGGTATAGATGGTGTGATTTTTATTCAAATCAAGCCTTCAGTACTGTTAACAATGCTTTGTCTTTATTATCTTTGTCTTTAACATCTGCGTTGCAGACTTATCCTTTTAGTTTCTAGAAGATATTTCTGATAAATAATTTGCTTTTCTGTAATAATTTGTTCCAGCTGGACTCTTGGTCCGTGATCCTCAATGGTTCGGTCGAGGTGACGTACCCCGAGAGCCGGACGGAGATCCTCTGCATGGGGAACAGTTTCGGGGTGTCACCGACTATGGAGAAGGAATACATGAAGGGCGTCATGAAGACCAAAGTGGACGACTGTCAGGTAGTAGATCGAGTTCATGTTTGTGCGTTCATCAGTGGGTTAAGGTTAGCAGGTCCACCTCCTCCCGTCTGATGACTATCATCTCCATAAATTTTGAAAAAACAACCCTTTTGAAAGAAAATAGGCCAGTATATGTAAAGAGAATCATTTATTTTATCTGGAATAAGTAGTAAACAGAGTAAGTAGAACCGCTGAGATCTTATTTGTCCTTTAATCATCAAGGGCTGAACTCAGTCCCTCAGATGAGAAAATGTTTTGCTCCCAATTAGATAAAGTCCTTTAAAAAAAAATCTTATTAGTTGGTGATTCAGTCATGATATTAAACATTCAGCTTCTGCTGTGGCGATATCAACAGATACACAAATAAAAAATGTCAAAGCAGCATTAATAACCCGTGTCTGTGTCTTCTTGTGCCAAACCTAATCAGATCTGACCCTGTTGCCCTCCCCCATCTTGTCCAGTTTGTTTGTATAGCCCAGCAAGACTACTGCTGCATCCTCAACCAGGTGGAGAAGAACATGCAGAAGGTAGAGGAGGAAGGGGAGATTGTCATGGTGAAGGAACACCGCGAGCTGGACCGCACCGGCACCAGGAAAGGACACATCGTGATCAAGGTGACGGATCGCTGATTGACCTTAGAGCCAAATGTACATTTCAGATGAGACTAACCGGCAGGTCGGTGTCTTTAAACCTCAGGGCACACCGGAACGTCTCACCATGCACCTGGTTGAAGAACACTCAGTGGTGGACCCCACCTACATCGAGGACTTCCTGTTGACGTACAGGACCTTCCTCTCCAGCCCCATGGTTGTGGGCAAGAAGCTCCTGGAGTGGTTCCACGACTCCAGTCTCAGGGACAAGGTATGGAAGCAGGACGACCACCTACCTGCATGAGCCAATCAGGGATGAGAAGGGCTGAGGAATGATTGTGTAATGAGTTCAGCACTCTTTCACAAAGGTTTCCACCCGTGGGTTGACCTTTGCTGTTCATGTGATTGCTCCAGGTTACACGGGTAGTCTTGCTGTGGGTAAACAATCACTTCAACGACTTTGAGGGCGACCCTGCCATGACTCACTTTCTGGAAGAGTTTGAAAGCAATCTAGAGAAAGAAGTAAGTGTAAAACACACAGCTCAGGAATTAGCATTGTTTGCCTGTCTGGTTATTTCTTACACTTTGCTCATGTCTGGTTTTTTTTAATTTAATTTCTTTTATTTCTAGAAAATGTGTGGACACCTCAGACTGTTAAATATCGCGTGCGCTGCTAAAGCCAAGCCACGGCTGGTGACACTGACCAAGCCCGCGAGGGATTCTCCTTTGGCCTTCAGCCTCCTCGGAGGTCAAGAGAAAGGTTTCCGCATCTTCATCGATGCCGTGGAACCGGGGAGCAAAGCGGCAGAAGTCGGCCTCAAGCGTGGAGATCAAGTAAGAGCCCTTTATCTTCTCCTTTTTTAAAAAATTTTCTCGTGTGGAAGTTACTTTTTTGCTGTAAAATTAGGCTATTAAGTCTTCAACTGAACTCGCCAGTAGCTGCGGATGTAACTTAATGTCTCAACCGGTTTCACACTCAGCAGTCTTCTTGGCTTTAAGCAAAGATTCCTTTAATCCTTGAAACCATCTCCAGAGTGTCTGCATGTGAATTAAGCCCTCCTGACTCCGAACATCCCCTGCAGCTGCCCCCCCCCCCCCCTAACGGATGCTTATAAGCATCCTTTTCTCGCACACGCTCACACCTTCCACCCTGCTTCATTTGCTGTCTTCCATCCCTGAGGACCTCCCATGGCTTAGATCAGGTATTAGTGACATGTGTTCTGTCGGCAGCCCGTCAGCAGACCTGTATCCAGATGTGAAGCTGCTACAACGAAGACAAGACGGTTTGATAGCAGCATGTTGAACACAGCAGACGACTGATTATTTCATACATTTTTCTATTCATAGTGGTGTTTTTGCTTTTTTTTAAGTGCAAAAACACACTTTACCACATTGTTCTTCCTTGGTTGATGACACAAATCCTAATCTCTTTGGTAAAATGCTCCAATGTTTCTCCCTTCTGCAGATCCTGGAGGTTAATGGACAAAACTTTGAAAATGTCCAGCTCAGCAAAGCTAACGAGATTCTGAAAAACAACACCCACTTATCCATAACTGTGAAAACCAACCTTTTAGGTACAGTATCCTGCTTTTTTTTTAGATATAGAACACTGTTGGGACCTGGAATTGATGAGACATGAGATGAGATTCCATCGACGATTTTACCTTTTTAAACTTAAAGATTCTGAGTCCTGTTGTTGATTACGTAAAGACCAGATTGAGACTGAGTTGCTATGGTGAACATACTTTTTTTTTCTTCTTTAATATACTGTACATCATATTTACCGCATATTTGTTGCTTTTCTCCTTTGTCCCAGTGTTTAAAGAGCTGCTAACCAGACCAGAACACGAACATGATTTGGACGGCGATGAGGAGCACGACCGCAAGAACGGCGCGCCCCACCTGCCGAAGATTGGCGACATCAAGAAGGCCAGCCGCTACTCCATCCCTGACCTTGCGGTGGACGTGGAGCAGGTGATGAGCCTGGAGAAGGTCAGCAAGAAAGCAAAGAGCAACTCGGTGGGAGGACGCAACAAGCTGAAGAAGATCTTCGACAAGACGCTCACCAGCATACTTCCTCCGAAACCATACAAGTAAAAATACCTCATAACTAATTATAACTTTAATCATATAGGATATAATTATACTGAAATGTGAAAGCTGGACATTATAGGTTTCTATTGCGACAGCTTTAGAGGTAAATATTGGAGATGTATTATTTGCAGATGATGTAATCATGTTAATGTCAGTAAACCTGTAATAATACCCATCACCCAGTATTAAGTCTGACAGAGTTACTGGACAGCCAGAGGCATGCAGCTCCAACCTCAACTCCAATATCGCCCCCTGCCTGTTGTTGAGTGTACTGCCATCTCATCTTCTCCCTCTTGTTTCCATAGTGACGTTTGCGTTGGCCAATCGCAGGACGACAGCATCGTGGGGATGAAGCAGTCCAAACAGATCCCTCCACCTCTGCCCGTCAGCGGAAACCTCTCCTCATCCAACCCAGACCTCCTGCAGTCTCACCATCGCATCCTGGACTTCAACAACCAGCCTGGTGTGTGTGTGTGTGTGTGTGTGTGTGTGTGTGTGTGTGTGTGTGTGTGTGTGTGTGTGTGTGCGCGCGCGTGTGTGCGTGTGTGTGTTTAAACCCTGGTGCTGAATATTCGTTGAAGCGTCGCATTGTGTTACATCCCGATTCCCCTTTTAGTTGATGACATCATGCGTTTATAGACAATTCACTTCCAAAACAGTCGTTCAGCAGCTGTAATCAGATTACAATCATATCACATGTTGAACGTCACAACTAGATGAAGATCCTGTGATCACAGCTCCTGAATAAGACCTTCAGGTGACAAATTTTTTTGAATGTGATAAATGAGCTTACTGTAATATTACAGTACAGTAGGTTCCTGAGACGCTGTTAAGACAAGTTTTTTTTTTCTCATGTCAGAATATTTCAAGTCACATTATCTGATTTTTGGTACTCTTCCAGGCGTATAGATTCAGTTGTAGACAGAACCTCTCTAGATTTATTATTAACTCCTGTCCATCACATGTTTGTGCTCTTCCTGTGCCGATCGTACCCAGTGAGTATCTCACCTGTGATCCTGCTTCTCCTAACAAAAGCCTTTGCTAATCAGCCTCTATGTCTGATTTAGACCTGAGTCAGTCGCTCTGCTGCAATTTGAAGTAAACTCAGTTTAAACATCCATTCATGCCCGTGAGTGGAAATATGTTTAAGCTAACGGCGCTGCACTGACTGCTGAGCTGTTTTCATTTTCCGTGTGTTCGTGGGCGTTTGTTTTTTTATCATGGAGATTTTTTTTTTTTTTGGTCATGTGATCTGTGGTGTTTCTGATCAAACTAATTATCCATCACATCTCGGAGATGCTGATGTGTTTTTGTGCCAAAGGGGAAATGTGAAAAGACGTTCTGTCCTTTCGTAAATGTCGGCAAACAAGCATCAAACATAAACCATCGTCCTCATTAAAAGTCTTTTTGCGTCCTCAGACATGTCCGACCAAGTGTTAAGAGTCTTCAAGGCGGACCAGCAGTCTCGATACATCATGATCGGGAAGGACACGACCGCTAAGGAGGTGGTCGCCCAGGCCATCAGGGAGTTCGCCCTGACGGCGGCGGCGGACGCTTATTCACTGTGCGAGGTGTCCGTCACGCCGGAGGGAGTCATCAAACAGAGGAGGCTGCCGGACCAGCTGTCAAAACTGGCCGACCGGATCCAACTGAGTGGCAGGTAAGCACAAATTTACTTAGATCGACAGACCGAGAAGTTACGAGTACGGTTACATCCATACCTCCTCTCCTCATCATCAGATACTACCTAAAGAGCAACATGGAGACGGAGACGTTGTGCTCGGACGAAGACGCTCAGGACCTCCTACGTGAAGGTCAGATCTCCTTATTGCAACTCAGCACGGTGGAGGTCGCCACTCAGCTCTCCATGCGGGCTTTCGAGCTGTTCTGCGCCATCGAGCCCACCGAGTACATCGACGACCTGTTCAAGCTGCGCTCCAAGACGGACGCCACCAGCCTGAAACGCTTTGAGGAGGCCATCAACCACGAGACCTTCTGGGTGGCCACGGAGGTGACGCGAGAGCCCAACCAGCTGAAGCGGATGAAGAACATCAAGCATTTCATCAAGATCGCCCTGCACTGCCGGGAATGCAAGAACTTCAACTCCATGTTCGCCATCATCAGGTGAGACGGGGAAGTGATGACAGAACAGTAAAGGGGGAAAAAAACAAAGCAGATAAAAATAAAATAAAAGTTTTATTTTACGAAAGGTTCAGCTAACACTAAGTCACACAAACACTTGTGGCACCAGAGCTGGAGCAGTCTAGATTTCATTTTGAAGTGAGATCAAGTCCCTGCGGTGACATCACGTCTGCAGAATCTGTTCTTATTTTCAGCTGTTATCTGAACATACCAGGAAGAGAAACTTTAAATCAGACCAATCACGTATGAGAACGTTTTGTTCCGCGCTAACATTTAAATCGTGTCGACCCGCAGCGGTCTGAACCTGGCTCCGGTGTCCAGACTGAGGGGAACGTGGGAGAAGCTACCCAGCAAGTACGAGAAGCTGTTCGGGGACCTCCAGGACCTCTTCGACCCTTCCAGAAATATGGCCAAGTACAGGAACGTCCTGAACAATCAGAACCTCCAGCCTCCCATCATCCCGCTGTTCCCGGTCATCAAGAAGGACCTCACCTTCCTGCACGAAGGTAGACGACCCACAACTGAACGTTTAAGCTTTTTTTTCCTTCAGCTGTGTCGTCTTTGAGTTGTTTTCTTCACCGTCCCTTTTTTCGCCCGTTGTCTCAGGAAACGACTCCAAAGTGGACGGCCTGGTGAATTTTGAGAAGCTGAGGATGATCGCCAAAGAAATTCGCCACGTGGGTCGCATGGCGTCCGTCAACATGGACCCGGCCCTCATGTTCCGAACCAGGTGAGACGCCATTCTGGAAACGGAGCCTGAGATCGGATCGGTAGCGACCGTTTAGCTCTCTCTCTGACCGAGCGGTCGGGTCAGCACTGGGACGACTAACACCGAGTCAGAAACCACTTCTGCGTCACGCTTTGCTGTCGTGCAGCTGTTCCCTCTAGCAACTGTTTCCCTGTACAATCAGAGATCCGTACGGCGCTCCCATGAAAATGCGTCTTTGTGTGATGATGTCACTCCTCTAGTGGTGTTACCGTTTGACCCCCCCCCCCCCTTTCCTCTTGACTTTCACGTGGGTCTCTGGTGAAATTGCTTCTCTTTGGTGATCTTGGTGGTCTTTCCTGTCCTAAGCTTTGTCTCCTCTTCTGTTTTTTTTTTCTACTCGTCCACCCCTTTTTCCCTCCGTGCTTCTCTGTTCCATGGCACCCCCCCCCCCCACCTCGCCTTCTCACCGCCCTCTAGGAAGAAGAAATGGAGGAGTTTAGGGTAAGTTTGGTGAAAACTAAAACCTTTTGCCTCCCTCTGCACCACGGCCCCCTCTTTTTTTTTTTTTTTTTCTCCCCACCTCTTTACTGAGAGCTTGTTTCTACAAACCGGTTTGAGTAGATTCACCCACTAACACTGCCTGACCCCCTCAACCCTCCTCCTAACAGAAGGTCACTGAATGAAACAAAGGTCACTTCTGCTGATGTTCAACATACAGGAAAAAGAGCGGAATATTCTTTTAATAACAGCCTGAGCATCGTGCAGGCAAAAAAAAAAAAAAGGTAATTTGTGCAGGTTGTCGGTCAAAATAAATTAAAATTATATTTTTAATCTTATGCATAAAACAAATTATTAATATTGGATTGAAATCCCACGTCAGCACATGTGACCTTTTCACTAACATGCATGCAGCTTCGGTCTCAGAATTCGACCTGCCTTTGTGTTGGTCCAGTTTAAAAGAAGAAGTTGTGAATGTGAAGAACACATCCTATCATTTTTCATCATGCTTTACATTCTTGTGGTCTAATGGGACATCGGTGAGCATGCAAAATGTAACGGGAAACACATGGAAGCGTATTACATTCACCAAAGACAAATAATGAGTATTTTCTAATTATGACTGTAAGAAATTTATCTGGGAATTGTTTCTTTGACATTTAGAAGATGTCACGTCTGGGATATATGAGCTGCTTTATTCCTTTTAACACACTGTTCATCTCTGTTTGTTTAGAGCTTATTTTGTGTGTTATTGTTGTAAAATATTGTGTATCTTTGGTATTTCAGAAGCCTTTTTTTTTTTTAAGTATCCGCAATAAAAGTGATAAAAATAGAAATGATAGCAACTAAATATTGTCCGACATCCAGTTCTGACTCAAGCCACAGAAATGTAAACCATGTCCGAGTTAAAGTAGAACAATTCCTCCTTTCTACTCCCTCGTTGTTGTACAAAAGCCGCCCCCCCACCCCCCTTACAACCCCATCCTCTACCTGGAATGTCTGGAATGTTTTGGATTGATGAGAAATTCCCAAAGCTGCTCTCTGCATGTCCAAGTCTACACCCCGTTAGCCCACTAGCATTAGCTGTCCTGTTCCATTTACTTAGAATTTAAACGCATTCAAACGAATCTCTCCTTATTTTCTGTTGGTCTTTGTCTGCTTTTTGTGTTTGCATTTCTGTGCACGTCGCTGTGTGTGTGTGCGTGTGTGTATGATCAGGTCCTTAAGCCAGGGTAGCGCCAACGCGGCGGTGCTCGACGTCACCCAGACGGGTGGGCACAAGAAGCGGGTGCGACGCAGCTCCTTCCTCAACGCCAAAAAGCTTTATGAGGACGCCCAGATGGCCCGCAAGGTCAAACAGTACCTCTCCAAACTGAGCCTGGAGACCAACGAGGAGAGTCTGCAGACGCTCTCGCTGCAGTGCGAACCCTCCATCAGTACATGTGAGCGTGGGAATTTTACCATTTTATAATAGGAGCAAAAAGAAACAGAGCAATCCTTCCCATAAGTTGCATATTTCTCTCCAGATACGTACTCGCTCCCTAGATTTCTAGCAGACTGAAGGATTGACGACGATCGTGGCTGATTCTTCATAATTTTGTCTCTCGTCATAATCAGTGCCCAAAAACGCCGGCGGGAAACGACCGGACACTTCCCCAGTCGTGTCTCGAGCCGCCAGCCAACAGAGGGGCCAGCTGGCCAAAGGAAACCAGGCCCTCCAGGTTCCCGCCGTGGCCCTTTACCCCTCCCGAAAGAAAGTGCCAGTCAAGGATCTGCCACCTTTTGGTAAGGCATTCATATATTCATAAACCAGTTCACCTCAGTCGCTGTTCTTCTTTTCTTCTCCGTCTTGTTTTAAAATATTTCTCAGCCTTTTTGTGGCAGTGCTGCCACCTAGTGGTTGTCTGACAGCAGAAGAGAGAAATTATTATTGAAAGGAAATCTTTATTATTTATCAGTTAATAATTTATTATAATAATAAATGTATTATTCATTGTTATTATTATTATTATTATTGTAATAATAAATTATTACAGTTATAATTTATTCTAACGGTCGATTTTCTCAGGCCTTGCCCATAGACAGAGAGAGAAAGAGAAAAGTGTAATAAAATAAATAAATCCCAAACAATGCAGTTTAGCATCCCAACAGCCTGGGGGGGTTGAAGGCGGGGGTGGCAGTGTTTCTAATGCTAATTCTACTTGTCTTGTCCAAAATGTCCACAGGCACCAGCTCGCCTCAGTCTCTGAAGAAGATCCTGTCCCTCTCAGAGGAGGGGGGAGAGCGGCACCGCAGACAGCCAGAGGACACCGTGTCCAACGCCTCCTCCCAGCTCTCATCGCCCCCCACCTCCCCACAGAGCTCACCCAAGAAGGGTAAGCCAGTAATCCCCCCCACCTCCCTCGCTCTTACACTCACTCACTCACACTCTGTGGGCTTCTCCCCTCAGCTGTGATGTGTCACAGACGCCTCCTGGTGGCCAACAACAGGCACTGACTTAGTTTCATCATATTTTTTGATGAATTATAGGCTGGTTAGAGGCGATCACTGGGTTGATGTATCCCCATGGCGATCTGTAAATGTCTCCAGAAGGTTATTCAAACCCTGCGAGCCACAGGAAGTGCTGCAGTGACAGTTAAAACCAGATTTGCGTCGGCGGTCTGCACCAGTGATTTACGTTTATTCTTTTCTTAGTCCTTCGCAGATTTTATTTTGTGGTTTCTGTCACTTCACACCAATTATTTCAGTGTTTCCACGCTCGTCATTTTTGTGGTGAAAGCCCCAATAACACAGTGAACTGCTATTTCGGTTCCGATGTCACACTTAAGGCTTACTTGGAAATAGCGCCTATATTTAACCCCCGTAGTCTCTGTGATGACAACATTTCTCTCCCTTCTTCGGGATGAATTCCATCCCCTCCTCTTCCTCTTCCTCTTCCTCTCTCCAGGTTACAACCGTTCCGGAGACGCCTACTCCGACTCCGGCCACAGCGAGATCTCGTCCCGCTCCAGTCTGGTCAGCAACTCGTCTTTCGACATGACCCAGGAGGAGAGGAGGCTCCGTCACTCGGGGGGAGTCGGGGAGTCTCACGTCGGCGGGCAGCGGCTGGAGCGAAGAGCCGCCACCGACCCCGACCAGTACAGCCTCGGGTAGGAAGCGTCGGCGCGACCGGACGCACGTTACCCGCTCCCGATTGGCTCACCTGACTGTCAGTCTGTTTCTGTCCCGCCCAGGTCGTACTCGTCCATGCAGGACTGTCGCAGCATTTACACCGGCTGCCCAACGGTCCTCTCCTCCCCCAGTTCCGAGGAGCTGACTCAGGATCAGGGCGACCGCGTCTCCCTGGACGCCGCGGACAGCGGCCGCGGCTCCTGGACTTCCTGTTCGTCTGGTTCCCACGACAACATCCAGACCATGCAGCAGGGCCGCAGCTGGGAGACGCTGGCCTTCGGCGGAGGTGGCGTCGGCATCGGGGGGCTCCCACCCGGTGGACCGGAAGCCTTATTAGGGGGGCCGGCGCTGTGGGCGGCCCAGGCCAGGGGCAGCTGGGCCTCCGCCAGTTCCTCCTCGTCCTCAGCCGCCTATTGGGGGGAGGACTCCGAGGGGGACACCGGCACCATCAAGAGGAGGGGAGGGAAGGACGTCAACGCCGACCCGGAGACAAGCAGCATCACGTCCACCGGGTCAGAGGAGGCCAAGCAGCTGGGGCGACCCACCCCGTCCCCCATCACCGCCGGGGGCAAAGGCCTGCTCAGTGAGTGACCGCCTCACAATCCTGCTGCTCCGACTCCTGATTGGTCGGTTTTGTTTGAAGCGTCCCTCTCCTCCTCTGATCCCTCTCTGTTGTCATCAGCTCGGAAAGAAAGCCGCTACCGCGAGCCTCCCCCGACCCCCCCCGGGTACACCGCCCTGTCCATCTCCGACCTGGCCGACGGGCAGCTCCTGACCACGTCAGTCCCCACGCCCGCTGTGGTGACACACACGGGCCGGCGGCCCCCAGACTACACCACGGCCCTGCAGAGGTCCCGCATGGTCACTCAGTCGCCCGACTCCCACCAGGCGGCCAAGCAGCGGGGGGGCGGCCTCCACCGCACGCGCTCGCCGGCGGAGGAGCAGGACGCCGAGGAGGAAGAGGAGGGTGAGTCTTCCAAACTAGTCCCTCTGAGGAAGGCAAAGCCAGTGGCACAGCTCACACCAGAGACCCCCAGATCCTGAGAGTGAGTGTACGTGAGGGGGGGGTGACAGACAGGGCCCCTCTCCTCCCCCCAAGGCAGGTAAAGATCCATTTATCAGGTTGATGAATCTGCATGCGATCAGGAGCACACACACCTGGACTGAGACCATTTCTTCACGCAGCACCGGGTGGGGGTGGGGGGGTTCAATCGTTCAGGATTCATGATGTGGGAATCATTCATTTGGACTGGGACCTCCCCGCCCCCACCCACCTGTTAACCCACAGTATGTCATCCTGCATGAGTCACACCGGTCAGAGCGGAACGTCACTGCCACACACTCTGCTCCTCTCTGTCTCACACACTCAACAGCATCCATCAGCGGGCGGGGGTGTCATTACGTCCCACCACCCCCACTCACCTCACCCCACCCACACAGACTCTGGATGATCTCTGCTTTCAATCACAAAACTGTGTGGCAAAATCAGACACACAAACCTGACGGCATGGGAGCGTTTGGGAAGTAAATGAAATGTACTTCCTGGTTTGTGACCAATAAGAAAGCTGGATTTCCTCCTAACCCCCATCATCCTAACCTCTGGCTGTCTTCTGTCTGTCCACAGAGGATGAACAGGTGTCGGCGGTCTGATGGACATCAACGGTCATCCCCTTTGCAGTAAGTCGACGCCCACCTGCTTTGAAGGGGCGGGGTTAAAGAGAGCGACACAGACGGACCAATGGGATTCATCATCAGTTACGTGCCTGCCCGCCTCCCTTTTGGGTGGACTCCTCTGCTCGTCTCCCTCCCCCCCTGCCTTAAAGCATCAAAGGGGGTTGAATGACCCTGCATGCAAAAAAAAAATACTGTGAAGAAGAGATGGAGAGAAGGTCAAAGGTCAAAGACGATGACGGGACGCCTGGCACTTTGGGGGAGGAAAAACAAAAGACTACAAACAGCGAACTGGTGCCGTCGGGGTCAACCGGTCTGCAGATACACAAAACCAACATAGATGTTACCGTTAGCGACGGGGCACAACCCCCCTCCTCCCTCCTCCCCAGACTCGCCCCGTTACCACGACAACATCATGAGTCGAGCTTCATCTGCACTTTCTCATTTTCTACTTTCTGTAAAAAAGAAAAAAACAGAACAAATAAAAGGAAGACGGACTCAGATTGTTCGGAGACGGAGACGCAACGATCCGAATTAATTTTCCCATTAGATTTTTTTTTTTTTTTTTTGCACTCTGAGGGCTGAAAAAGAAACCGAGTCAGCGCTTTTTTTTTTTTTCTCCGCCTGGACTGAAACGACCCGTCTGAACTGACGATCCAGTATTATCTCGTGTTTCACACGAGAAAGCTTCTCAAGTGTTCCAATCAAAGCTAAAGAGGAGAGCCCGGAATGCACAGTGTACACACACACACACACACACACACACACACACACACACACACACACACACACACACACACACACACACACACACACACACACACACACACACACATTCTCAAACCGAAACAATTCTTTTTTTCTTCTTTTTTTATAATAGCACTTTCAGCACAACTGTAGACGTTACCGGACACGAGGGTGAACCATATCTTCCTGTTGCCCCCCTCCCTTCGGGGCTCGTCTGTTTCTGTTCAAACCCATGTTTCAGGCTGTTACACTGACAGTACAGTGTTGTGTGACCCGTAGAAAGAAAAAAAAAGCACAGAGCTGATCGACCACCTACTGAGAACCGGGCGATCGCCTCGACTCCCGTCGTATCGGCGCATCCGAGGAATCACAAAGTGATGCTGGACCAGAGGAGAATGTTCTCGTCCCAAATTTAAAAGCTGAAGTTGCGCTCGGCGCGCGTAGGGGGGGGGGGGGGGGTATGCCGGGATCGGACCGGAATTTTTTTTAGGAATCAAGCTACAAACTGTGAACAGCGAGAGCAAAAGGGTGGAAATCATCAGCATATTTCAGAAGCTGCCAATGTGTAAAATGTGAGTGTAAACTGTTGACGTTTTACAATCGATCTTGTACAGAGTCTTATAATACCCGCCGTATCCTTTCAAAATAAAATAACCCACAAAAATTCAGATTAGACTTTTTAATCCCGGCCTGAACAATATACGCCACATTTCGTGAATGTCCAAAAGCGCCTTATGATGCCACGATCAGCGCATGTTTCTTTGCATCGTCGTTCCTGTTTGCAAAATCACCTTGTTTCAAGATGGGAGTCTTGAATCAAGCAATAGTGAAGTGAAATGCCTTACTGAAGGGAACTTCCCCGTGTTAGCGTGTTAAGACTCAGTACAAGGCGAAGCCAAGCGTTTCCTATCTGTTTTTTTTTTTTTTTTTTTTCTTAAATACCCGCATGGCTTTTGGGCGGCGTTGGATTTGCTGTGACCATCACATGTTACAGATTAGACTGTTTTATTTTAATCCCTCTGTTGATGCGCTCAGAAACTCTTCCTGTTACAGACATCAGCTCAGCGGGATGCTGTATGTATATCGCTTACATCTGGTTTCATACTCTTCATCAAGAAGTGACTGAACTTTTTAATTTTTTTTATTTTTTGGGGGGGGGGTTTCCCTTTTGACTCCGGTGGGGAAGCGGAAACATGAAGAAAATCTTTTCAAGTCTGCCAATCAGAGACGATCAGATCTGGGATTGTGAACCTGAACTTTTTGTGTTTCCTTCTATCACTGAGTGGCACTGATCACATTGATCAGTCTTAGAAACTACAGACTGAGGAGAAGACGAATGAGTGCAGTGTTTCCCGCTGTGTTCTGTGACGACACACTAATGAATTCCTGGTTCCTTTTTTTTTTGTTTTGTTTTTTGTAACGGCTGCAGATAGATTGTTAATAATTTGTTTGTACTACAGTGGTGACACGCATCATTCACGTTGATGATAATGTGCATATTTAGCAAGCCGAGTCCTATTTCGAAAAACAAAAAGTTGCACAAAAATGTACAAGCGTAAAGATAAGTGTAGTAGGTAGAACTGCTACTGCGTTTGATGTGTGATGTCAGTGAGAAATGTACATTTAGCTGGTGATGACCTTCTTTTCTTCATTCTTTCTCGTACTACTTTGACCTGTATGTCTTTTAAAAAGACAATCGGTGGAGTAAGTATCAGTTGTTTTTTGTATTTTTAATACAATAATTGTAAATATTGGTTATATTTTTGTTCAAATGTACTATGTTTATGCCTCAACATCCAGTTTATATGAAGCTGGGAATCAATAAATACTGCATAAAGAATCAATGACTAGGTTTAAATGTGCTTGTTCATTTCTTCACCACTTCCTACAGAGGATTTCCCCCCCGGATACTGTCTGGCAAGGAGACGTCAGAATAAAGCTTGACCCCAACCGTTCTGACTTTAGAATGAATTATTTTCCTTTATTTTACTCTAAATAGACCCAAACTAGACAGAACGAGTCGTGTGTTGTTGGGTTGGACGCCGCTCAAGCTTTTTCTCCTGCAAGAAAAGTTTTGGCCTCATTTTCATCATAATTTCATGGATTTTTCTCACATTTTTTGAAACATTAATGATTAATATGCTGTGAATAAAACATTCATACCTTTAGATTAAAAAAAAAAAGTCAACAGCCAACTCTGGCCCCATAACAGACAGACTGATGATGACATATTTAAAGAGTTATACGTTTTTTAATTTATTTTACATATAGAATACGTCTACATAATTTGTGAGTAGTTTTAATTTGTGTGCATTGATTTTAAATTTTAATGCACCACAGTTTACTGTTCTGCACCTCCATGTTTCCCATCCAGTGCACTAGTTTCTGCAAACGGATGCTTTGTAATTGACACAGTTTTATGTAATAGGTTTAAACCTAACCAAAAAAGGGGTGACTGCTTGTTCAGATTGGGGGGTGGGGGGTGCATCAAGCTTGTACAGCTTGACATTCTCACTGTACCGTTGTCATGGTAGTAGACACCGTATCACAGCTCGACATTCCCCCTCATAAATAATGCAAACTTGGATGGTCCTGGTTCCCTCTATCACGGAGCCGAGGGCCACCGATTTGTCACAGACCCCCCCCCCCAAAAAAAAAATTATACGCACTCCTACTGGAGGAACACACAGACAAACTTTCATTCCAGTAAATAAAGGTAAATAAAAATCTTTCGCTTACATTTGTTTCCCTTCTTAGTCGCTCGTGTTTGGAGAGGAAAGAAAGTAATTTTTTTCTAATCGATTATGCAAAAATCTTTGAGCCAATATTTTTGCATTTTTGTAAATGTGCCAAGGCAGCTACAAGGATGTTGATGCTGCCTCCAGCGCTTTTTATACAACTGTGTAGTTTGTGTATCTTTAAAAGGCGAGATGGAAATTGTACGTAGTAAAAATGAGTGAAATTTGGGTTCTTATGTTTGCAGTTAAAGCTCGATGGCCCCCACCCCTGACACCAAGGGCCCCTTCACAGCTAAAGGGTTAACAACTAAATGATCATCACTGTAGTAGAGGTGATAAGTGTTTTACTCGTGTGCAGCTCCATCCATTCATCCTGTCCTGTGAGACCTAATTGGCTGCTCTGCATTGATTTCTCATTATGTGTGATGTGTGGCGTCACAGTGAGAAAGGAAAAACAAGACCTTAAAGCTGCTCCTTCTTTTTATATATATATATTTATATATTTTTCTAATTTCTCCTCCAAACAGAAGGAGGTGAAGCTCAAATGCTGATAAATCATGTTCTCAGTGTGATAAAGTATCAGAAAGACAAAAAAACCCCAAACCCATTCCTGCTGCAGTCGCCTGTGTTAAACAGATAACTGTGACTGACACCAGGATGGATGTAGAACCCAAACAACACCCCCCCCCCCCCCCCCCGCGGCGCTGCTGCGTGAAATTAAAGAGGAAACTCTGCTGTAATCTGTGTCCGACCGTGATTCCACCCCGACTGGGGCGATGTTGTTTTGACCACTGCTTTGGCATCTGGAGCTGTGCTTCATCCTCTGAGGCACCAGGGGGCCCCTCTTCACTATGAAATGCCTCCAGATGGAACTGTCCCGCCCTTCCCAGGGTGAGGGGCCTTATCAAGAGGTAGCAGGCAGCCAGTGGGGCTCAGTAGATAGCCGGATGGTTATATGTGTGAAGCCCCGGCCCCCGAGTCGTCGGCCGCCTTCAATCGAGGCGGCCCCCGGGTCACATTATGAGACCGTCTGGATTCCTTTTCATGGTAAATTGGATGAAGGAGGCGGCGTTCGGGCTGCGGGGGGGTGGGGGGGTGGAGATGTCATGGCGTTCAGCGGCCTGTGTCTGGGCTTCACAGGGCGACACAGGTCTGAGCAGACAATTCAGTTCAAAGCCAGTAAAAGTCAAAGAATTGAGGGGAAAAAAGAGAAAAATGTGCTTCTGCAGTGAAGATTCGCCGCGGTCGAAACCGGGTTTTTGAGCCATTTCACCCCCCCCCTGTTTCTCTGTCGATTTAAAAAATGTTCCACTTTCAACATGGTCCAAGAAAAGGGTCGCCATGACGTCGCATCCAAGAAAAACCTTCTTCTTTAAGGCCTGGTGGAAGAATTCCATTCCATTTTTTATTCCATTTTAAGACTCCTTCACATATTTACCGCTGCTACAATGCATTTTTTGCAATGCAAAGAAACTCCAGTCACGTTTCCATCTTTTGCCATTGATGATGTCATCAATGATGCAAAATGATGTTCAGGAGCATTCAGTACACACTGTTCCTTCCGTTTCTGTTTCCTCCTCCCCGCTGCTGCGGTTGTGATGCGACGCCGGCGAAAAACGCGTTTCCTTATCCAACACAAAAGCTTTGCATCCAGTCGTGAATTAAATACCGGGGACATATTTCATAATTGAAACTGTGTAGGAAGCGTGAAACTCAATACGAGACTGATTCCCTTGTTGCGTTTTCACGAAAACTGCGTCCGGCCCCTTTTCACCGACCCTGAAGGATCCCATTTGATCGCTATCCAAGTTGTAAATATAGCTGAGAGCGATGCTTTGAAATGATCGGAATTCAAAGGAGTCTTCTTAAGGGAACGCCACCCGTGGATTTCACTTACAAACCTGACTCACAATCAGCTCGTTGGCATGCAGCGGACGGATGGACGGATGGATGGATGGATGGATGGATTGATGGATGGATGGATGGAGGCCTGTCCTCCATTTCAACAGCCTGCATCGGCTGAGTGTGATGCCATGTGATTAAAAGGTCTGGATATACTGAAAGGCTGGTATTTTAAAATGTGTAAAAATGGTTTAAGGAGTTTATTATAAAGTAGCTCCAATCAGAAATGTTTATATTCTGTAAGATTTAGAATTCTTTAAGATGTACAAACTTTATATTACCCAGGGATCGCCACCAAAAATGTCAAAAGGATCCGGTAATAATATCCGATTTCTCCGTGGGGATCATTAAAGTTCCATTATTCTTCATCCTGGAATGCTGCTGCAGAAGCATGAGCGCCGACGTTTAATTTATTAATAACTTCCAAGATAATCCGCAGTGACATTTAGCATCCAGATTTAAAGTAGGGATACTGGAAGCAGAACCAGCCGCCGCTCTGCAAACGCAATGAAACCACTTTTTCTCCTTTTGGAACGATGAAAGGGCCGCTCTAGGTGCGGTGTCAGCTTGGGAACGAGCGCTGGTATTTATAGTCAGATCCATAAATGGGGGGAGGCAGGCCAATCCTTTAAGAGGAGGGGTGAACACCAAAGATTAGCCTGTTAACATGTCGGGAAAATTCTTTTATTCTATTTTTTTTTGTAGCACATTGTAAATATAAACAAGCTGATGTTTGTATTTTTGAGCATGGATACTAAAAAGAAGCTGAATGAATAAAACAAACTATCTTATTATTTACGGTAATTTAAATGTTTATGAACCCTCCCCACACTGATAATAAACCACCTTATGTCTGTATTACTTCTACCACACTCTGACAGACTGTTTAAAGCACTTTTGTGTCTCATGTTAAGTCCAAGACTGACGGAATGTAACGCACTTCCAGATGCCGCCAGCCAATAGAATGCGCGTACGGTATCATGTGACTGCCTACTAAAAATCGCGTGTTGTTGATGCGCGAATGCACACTGTATATATCATACATACAACATGACACCTGTCAGTTCGTCAGGAAAACATTTAATCGGATGATAAATAAATTAAAAGTGGGGTCATTTTCTCATAAGCTTACAAACTTCTACTTGCAACCACTGGAGCCCCCCACCCCCTGCCCTCCCCTCCAGGTGATATGCTGTATTACCCAGCAGCTCTGACACTCACCAAAACGCTACCCTGACACTCGCCCACCTTGTGACCCACTAATTGCCTATTAGGCCCAACCGGGTTGGGGGTGCAGAGGCTACTTTCCTCTCGCGTCACGTCCGACCTCTGATAGACTGTATCACCTCCAAACCGGCTCGCTGCTCTGGCAAAGGACCCATGTAGGGAGGGGGGGGAGAGCAGGGGCCAGTCCTGTTGGTCATTATGTGATGATTCCATTTCTTTTACATCACCGTAAACGGAACATTTTTTTGGTTTTTAGACCAGAAGACGGATATAATGGGGTCAGAACGAAGCAAAACCGCTCACAATTTACACCAAAAACCTCATCAATCAATCAATAACATTGATTGCTGCTATTTTTACTGATAGGAGATGTAATAACTTGCTTCCACATACAGTGGAACATTTCCACGTGTCTCGGATGTTTGATGGTTACTGTCAGGTAACATTTATTTTAACAGCACTTAAAACAAATCATCTACAAATATAGATTAAGTACAAAATAAATCAATAAATCAAATGGAACTCGTATTCGCTCAAAGCCCGCATCTGAAATGCGTAGCGACTGCTCACCAACGCCTGGTTCAAGTCGTACAAAAGGTAAACTCACGGTCCCGAACATCAGACGCGTCTGTGGTGTCAGTCAGACGGCAGGAAGAGAGTCTGGCCCACATCGGGGTGGGGGTGGGGGGTGGGGCATTACCCAGGTCTGCCTATCACCGCTTCTTAGCACAACCAAACCACATTAATGCCAGGCTCTTTCTGCACATCATAACGCCGCCATTAGTTCTGCTGCTATTTCTGTTCCTCTCCATGGACACCAAAAACCATTGCAGCCAGGTTTAATTACAGGCTTATTATATAAAAGGTCCTTTGAGGTGGAAAGCACTGGGCTGGGGACAAGTATATGGAGAATTAGTAGAATTATATGTCCCTTCTTATCCAATCCTGAGATGGTTTTTATATATATATTTATATATGATGCTGACATTTAAAGATGGATGATGCCGAAGCGCCGGTTTCACTTTGATTCGAGAAGAGAAGCAAACAAACGTCGACAGGTTAAAGAGCGAAGTTTAAAAAATTTTTAAGAAAAAGTTGACTTCATCGCCGCGGTGGACGGAGGAAAAGTTTTCTCCAAAGGCCGGTCCGGTTCGGACGAGGTGAGGTTTGGGAACGTTCTGCTGTAGCTGTAGGGACACGTGTTCTGTCCCCTCGACAATTTAAGACGTCAATAATTCCCTCGCTTCAAACCTGTCGGTGTAGTTTTCTTATTTTGCGTTGCCGTTGAGACAAATTTCGCTTGATCTTTTTTCTTTGATTCCTATTCAGGCCCCCCGTTCCTCCATTCGCTGTACGTACCTGCTGCTAACATATACAGCGGTGTGCTGGGGGAGGCGGCGGGGGAGGCAGGCTGGAAAACAAACTGGTGTAAAAAGCTGCGGACAGCCTGGAGGCAGCAGCAGAAGCGGGGGGTGGGGGGGGGTGAGGACTAAACTGAAGAACTCCATCTTAAGCAACATCTCCCACCTCCTCTGTGGTGGTGAGCTGGGGGCCGCAGACCATCTCCATCCTCTTGCCTCTTGGAATCCCGAGGTGGTTGTTTCATGTAGAAACAGAAAACTGTACACAGCAGTTGTTTCTTTCAGAAGAATCCCCCACCCCACCCCCCGAAGTAAAAGTAAGGAGCTAAGAGTCGATCGATCAAATTGGTCAATAACTCTCACCGTGAGTTTTCAAGAGAAAGTTCAAGATATGTGGAAAATATGATGAATAAAGGGTCAATAAATGTTAAGCTACAGCAGGTTACGCTGGTGGTGGCGGCGGCTGATGACTCTGCTCAGACCCATTAGAGGGATGGATGTGGCGATGGACATCAAGAGCAGAACGACTGAATAAAAAAACATGGAGACATTTGGATTACAAGAGAAAGCAGCGAGATGATAGGCCGATGGCGGAAGTTTGTTGCTGTCCTATAGGATCGCTGATGACAACAGCTGATCTGTCAGCGTCGTCATAGCGATCAGAAACATTGACTTATCATCCGGCACCGTGCAGCACATTAAAAGGAAGTTGAGATTACTTTATGAAAAATTCAAACCACATGACCCAGTAGAACTTTGTTAATAATGGTGAGTGTGCATATTGGCTGTGATTGTTTGGGGGGTGGGGGGTGGGGGGTGTCTGCATTGAGAAGCAGCTGATGCTGCTGGATGAATCCTCTTATTGTCAACACATGCTGGTAAACTTGTGTTTGGATGCGGCTGCCGTCGCTCATTGTTGGTGTTTGCATTGGTATTAATTATGAATGAGGCGGTTTTGTTGCGGCTAAGCTCTCCGTTCACCGCCGCTTGTTTGGCAGGTGCATCATGGCGATGCTTCATGTTGTGTGTTTGCACACTTGAAATATTCATTCATGAGTATTATAGACTTAATTGACTTGGCATATCCCTCGTCTCCCCCCCCCCAACCCTGCAACCCCACCCCCCACCCCCCACCCCAAGGTTACCCTCATTGTCTTGTCGTTTGCAGGGGATAATTTTGTACTTGGGGATGTAAAGATGGGTTTTCATGAAGCTATTCCGCGTGCATTGGGTGACTTTGAGGAAATGCCCGACACGCCATCTGTCACATGTCGCAAAGATCGCCCTGTTCACATTTAACAAAGTTCACGTGCAGCCTAATGGGACAGTTTGTGTTACTCTTTTGCATATCATAATTGCATCTAAAACACTGAGCTGCTGCGGTTCCTCTGCCACACCAACCCGGTGGTGACTATCAACTGCACATTTCCAACCACAAATGTCTGAGTTTTAACGCAGGTGGAGGTGATCTTGATTGTCTAATAATATTCCGAGCAGCGTGCAAATCCTTCATTCAAAGGTCACATCTTTCTTATTATTGTGGGGAGTGACGAAGCCTGATTCTGTCTTCATGAAATGAGTCTAGACTATGATTTAAATGCTCAGTGTCAAATTGTGAAGATAAAATTGGAGTAAATTTCATTTTTTCTCAGGGATAAAAGAAAGCGGCGTTTCATATTTTGTGCTTTGTGTGTAAAATTGAGGTCCCGTAAAAATGTGTATATTTTAAATTCAGGATCAAAAAGATTTGTTTAAAACATGTCAATGCTGAATCCCACAGAGTCCCAATCTCGTTTTTGTAGATTTTTCTCTCACAAATTGCTTTTTTTTCCACCGATTTCCTTCAAATTTGATCAAAACATTAAAAGTTTTCAATTAATATTCCACCTAATTTTCATTTTCTCTCAACCAAATATTAAAACAGACATGTTACAGGAAATTTATGGGTCATTCCATTCCGACTCACCCAGAATAGCCGCGTGTCACATCACAGTAGGCGACTGCTGCTATGGAGGTAAGCCCTTAGTGATTGTAGAGACGTTCATAGTAAGTGCGATGGAAACGCACACAGAGACACACAAACCCACATCAACAGCGGGAAAGAGCTGCTTTGTGATTGACTGTACGGCTAAAAATAAAAAGAAATCTGTGCTCTGTTTCTAACGGCGACCAAAAGCTGCAGACAAAAGAAGCAAATGGATCGCAGCAATTTTCTCTGCATATGATTCTCTTGGGCTTCTTGGCTGCTCTGTAGAAATTTCAAACCAAACCACTAAAGATAAAAAATAAAAAAAAATCACAAAAAAAATACAAATTTCAGCTTCAGAGATGGAACATTTTACAAAGTCCCCTGAATTTTCTAAAAGTTCTTTTGTCTTGGACCGGAACATCCTGCGTGAGCTGATATGGGATGACTCCTAATTTTACCGAAACCCAAGAATTAAAAAAAACTTTATTGTAAAAGGAAAATCAAACTCTATCTATCAAGCCCTCTATTGTTCTGTCTCCCACCTCGAACGCCAGGGTCATGCCGAGCTGCAGACTCTCTTGGTTGGAAGGGATTTCCAAACAGATGCCGTGAAACCTCTCTTACGGCAGGGGGGTGGAAATGGAAAAGCTAACGACATCATCCAGTTTACGATCCATCCATTTCCCCTCCATCGTCTCTGGAGACCGACCAATCAGAACTGTGGTATTATTCCTGTATCCCGCCTTGTGTTGTTTCACCGTTGTGCATTCGGGTCCATCTGCTTATTACATTCTAGTAAGTGGAGAGAGATGTCAGCGAGCTTTAAAAACGGCCCGGACTTATTTAAATGTACAGTATTTTCCGCACTATAAGGCACACCTTCAATGGATGGCCTATTTTAAAACGTTTTTAATATATAAGGCTCACTGGATTATAAGGCGCACTGTCGATTTTTGAGAAAATTAAAGGCCTATAAACGTTTGCCTTACAGTGTGGAAAATACTGTAAATATCATTTCTAAGGACGTTAAAATTGATGCTTTTGGAAGATTGGGAGCTTTAACTTCCCCAGCTGGCTTGTCAGAGTTCATTTTTTTTCCGCTGCAAGGGAGGAAGAAGTTCTCTGCACATCACAGCGTCCGACTCAGATGAGTCCGATGCTCGGAGAATTAAACGTGCTCACAGAGGATAGGTAGTTATTGTGTCGTCTTGACAGACCGTGAATCCGCCACCGTCGCGCCAGCAATTGTTACCAAAATGTGGTGAAAACTTGAGCGACTTTGTTTCAGCCCCCAACCCCTCCCCTGCTGAGCCTTCTCAAAATAGGAAAGGAAAAAAAAAACACATTTGGAAGTTAAAATAGCGTTATATCAGCAGCTGCAGCAGTAAACACCCTGCAGCTCTTAGCATAATGAGGGAAGCATTATTAAACATGGCTGAAACTGTTTTTGGCGCTGCACTGTTTTCTTTTTTTAAAAAAAATTTTTATACTCAAACTCTCCTTATTAACATGATACAATTTGCAATCACACAAAAAATACCGAAGTGATTGGATGTTCTTGCAGGCTAATTACGCTGAAGCAAACTCTACAGCAAAGTCGAATAACTCTCCAAAATATTTCTCGTATTACTTCTTTTTTTTCTTTTCCTCCTTGTCAGACAACAACAACAAGAACAACAACAACACGCCTGATCAGTTTTTACCTTATTAGGATGCAGCCGGTCCCAGTGTGTCGGGTGAGCTGAGGTGAAGCCATTTGTTCTCAGGCCATTTGCATTCAGCACATTCACTGTTTGGAACCAAACCAGGTTGGACTAAAAATGACAAGACAAGTGCAACAAACTCGACTCTGACTTGGGACATGACAAAACCCTTGGATCTAAAGGTCAAAGCAATCGTTGCTATTTTCTGGTTCTGGTCCTGAATGGAAGGCAAGTTGGCACAGATGACTTGTGTTTTTTTTTCCCAACAGCCTGATGAAATCCGTCCCTTCTCTCTAACCCGAACCGATCCGCGATCACAGAACAGATGTAGGAGTAGAAAATGGGAACAGGAAGTCACGCCGGCGACCCCTACAGCGATCCCAGACAGTTGTGCTGACGAAATCAGGTCGATGATGACGATGATGCCATGTCCTACATCGTTAGAACATCCGAAGCCGATAACCGTTTCCCTGATCGGCTTACGGACGATTCGAGACAAGAGAAGGAAATCAAATTTGTCAATCGCAGCGATTGATTCCCGTGTCTTCGCACGACGAAAGCTTTCCTTCTGTAATCCGTTTGTTCATCGGTTTCTCTCTCTGTTGACGGTGACGCTCGGCGGGGAGCGCTCAGCGGGTGCAACCGTCACCACTTCGGCCTACCGTGTCCCCGTTCATGCCGCTCTGCATCCTGGGTAAAGTGACATGACAACCCAGAAAAATCCTGGCTGCTCGTGAACAGAGTATTTAGTGGCTGTACAAGCCCATTAAAAGCAAAATGATAAATCTACTTCAAATATCCTCACATGCCTCTTTATTGCATCGATTAATTCTTCCAAGCGAGAAGCTTTTATCGCTTGTTAATATTCAGGACGACGTAGACGTTAAAATCGTCTGTATTGACAGAAATGGATAAATCAGGACATCGATGGAGCGTGACCTCAGTCTGGAATCACGTATGGATTACCTTCACACACACGGGGGGTGGGGGGTGTTCAGACGGTAAAAACCTGCATCTGACGGCATCATTTATGTTTACGAACTTTCACTTTGCTAATGTTTGATTCATGAAGTCCTGCCCCCCAATTCCGGGGCCACTGCTCCCCCAGCTAGCGTGATATTTCGCCTCAATCGCCTTCAGCTAATGCCATATGTTCATGTGCAGACGGGCTGCTGTGAGATTGCCAGCAGGCATAGCGGAGGTCAGCTCCTCGCTGGCGGTGGCCGTCAAAAACTGACAGCTGCTAAATATACAACTGACCCGGTTCCAAAAAAGAATTAATATGCATCTTTCTAGTCGGTTTACTAAAGCTGCAACCTTCGAGGTTCTGATCCCTCCTCCACGCTGATCGCCATCGTCGTGCATACCAACCAGCGCCCGCCAACCGTTGACCAATAAAGGATTTTCTTTCTCATGGCGGACGTAATAATGATAAATCAGAGTGGAAAAAAACTAATTTACCCCATCGATTGATTTTGTTCACGTAAATGCGGACAAGCAGCAGCAGCAAAGTTCTTACACTTCACCAAGGATCACGTTTAATGTTTAAAAGGAAACAATTTTTACTTTAGTTTGAGTTTAAAATGGACCCAATCTTCAGTTTTTGTTCTGATCACAACCAGCATTTCGTGATGAAATGCTGGTCGTGATGAGTTGCAAGGGATTAAACGGAGCTTTGAAGCAGGAATTTGCATGTTTGTTTCTCGTCATCTGGTTCCTCCAGGAAAAGTTTCACCCTTGAATAAAGTCGAGTCATTAGCAACGGTTCCCTAATCCCGCCGGATAATTGTTGAAATCGTTCCGCAGATGATCATCTGTTGCTCTTTTTTCAGACATTATTCAATACCATTTTTTTTTTTTTTGCTGCTTTAATATAAAACATTTCAGATTAGCTCCCAAAACAACCGCATTTATTGTAAAAGCAGTTATCCTTCAATGCAACAGGACATTTGAACACGTCTTCACCACATACAGTGTGTGTAATCCTCACCGGTCTTGTTGGTGACATGTTATATCACGCGAGAAAGAAAAAGTGCAGCCAGCATCTGCTAATTCTAATTTATTGACATGTTTTCCAACAGGATGATGCCTTTGAACCTGGGGGTGGGGGGTGGGGGGTCGCACTTGTAACACCAGGGGGATGGAGTCCTGTTAGCTTTAAGACGCTGGCGTCAGGAACCAGGATGCCATCCTGCCAGCACGCCTGGAAAGACAGACGATCCCAAATGTGATTTGGTTCATTTCCAACACAATTCTGATTCCAGCATCCCACCCCCACCCCCACCCCATTTTCTCCCCCTCCCCTGAGCTGCACAACAGAGAAACACACCAGACTTTGCCAGAGTGGGTGCAGCCATGTGGAAATAAATAAAAAAAAAATCTGATTTTTACTGCTGCTGTCAGCTGCGACCAATATAAGGGAGGTAAATTACACAGAAGCTGAGTGTCTAAAAGAGCCCATTAGTTCTTATTAAGTGTTTTCTTTGCGTTTACCTCAATTTGACCAGCTGACAGCTCCCATGGCTACAGCGTTCTGTTTTTTTTTTTAAAATTTTGTTTGTTTGTTCTGTGTGAAACAGGGCAGCCATGGTTCATTAGCTGAATATTGAGAAAACACCCTGGGCTGGTTCCTTTCTTATTATATTTCATAGTCCAATCGAATAGCTACTAAAGAAGACAGAGAGCGCAAAAAAAAAACCCCAATCAGCTTCTCTTTTTTAATGCCCTGAAAAAGACGCTGCACACAACTCCTCATAATGATCCTGTGTGTCCAAACGCTCTACGCACAATTTTAATTTGTACCAATTTATTGAATTCATGCATTATTTAATAGAAAGTGTGAAATTACATCTTAAACTTAGACATGGAGGGCTGTGTTTAGGAATACACTGCATTGACTTTTATCCTGCAAAATGCATCAACTTTAGTTTGAGTTTCTGGGTTGATTTTTAATAGAATTAAAGTCAATGTCTGGATCCTGGGCTCATTCCCAGTCAATCCATTCATTCCGTTCACCTGTGTTGCTGCAGCCACCTGCTTCCCGTCTCCAATCAGACTCGTATTTAAAGGCGGCTCAGTCAGACCTCAGTTTGCTGCCAGGTTGTGTTGAACTTCAGGTTTCTTGGATTTTTTTTGGTTGTTGTTGAGATTTTGCTTATTTCTTTGCCTGGTATAAAACATTTTTTTATTTTACTAAATTATGAACATGAACTTCTCCTTTGGGGTTCTGGATGTGGGTCCTAACCACAACAATTAATGTGGAAAATATTCACATATGTTCCTCAGTGGTGACTTTTGCCATGTGAATTATGAGCAAAATCGTCACTCTGAACTGAATCGTTGTAGGGAAATACAACAACATGCACCACCAACCAAACTTGTGTGTTATCCGACAACTTTTTAATGTCTTCAATTATTTATTTTTTTTGGGTGGAAAGTTGTATTTTTTTCCATTTTAATTTCTTACATGGAAGCTTTTTAATCCTAACCTCACCATCACAAGTGAGATGAACCACCTGAGAGAACACAACTCGAGTGGCGTGCAAACACCGCAGATGCTACTGAGAATACAATAATTAAAACTGAGCCTTTAGTGCTTTAATTTGTCAAAGGAATTGGAAGCTGGTCGATCTAAATATCTGAATGCTCTAATAAAGTCAGATTGCGGTCTCCTAGTAAAGCAGAACTATTTTTTGTTTTGTTTGTTTTAATGAAACTTTTTTTCTACCAAATCATTATCATCCAGCTGTGCGGTTATGGTTGTGGCGTTCCCTTTTTTCAGCGGCAAAACCACTCCTAATCGCATTTAAAAATCAATCTGTGTTCTTTGCTACTTTAAACTACCCCATAAAACTTAACGGCTACATCGATTCTAGAGCCAACTCATTTGTTGCCGCTCACCCAATTGATTAAAATACAATTTATACCGGTCCTTTCTCACAATTCACAAAGCGACCAAATGGAAAGAAAAACACAAAGACATCTATGGAAGGCCCAGACGGCTTTTGATCGGGGATAATGTGCATCGGCTGTAGATGAATGGAATTCCAGGCGGTGAATAGAGCTGAATCGGTGACAGCTAACTGAATTATAATATCAGATATAGTAGGTGTGATAACACGTCTGTGTGGCTGCTCGATGAGCAATAAGATCAATGTCACGCATTGTTCTTTAAAATTAAACATCCTTGGAATAACAGTTATATGAGATGATTAAGTTTTATGCGCTTGTGGAAGCTATTTGATTTTAATTAACAGAGGAGCTCTGAGTGCGTCACGCTGCCTGAGCTTTCTTCCATCCACACTGATAAAAACGTCTTTCTCTGACCAGAGTTTACAGTATCGATAAAATACACCCCCCCCCCATACAGACACACACACACACAGTTTGTGTGTTACAGACATTAAGGGGAAATTGTAATTTTAATTTTCCAAAGAACGTCGAGTTTTAAAAGCAGGCGGTGAAAATCCCACCTGCTAAAGTCAGGGTTATTGGTATCGATCAGAAAGCGCCTTCAGGCACATGATGGGCCGTGTGCAATGTGCCGAAGCAAATATCAAACTTTTTGTCCCCTGGAAAAAAATCAATAGGATCCATGACTTCATTGATTTCAAGTATTGAATGCACAAGCTTAATCACACTTACCCCTGATAGGTTTTTTGTTAGCACTCGAATAAAAAACCCCTTAAATTCAGACCCTCAAAATAAAATAAAGAAACCCAGTAATTCCTGCTGCTGGTTTACTTTGACTTATACTTTCTCTAAATTCTCCTGAAACACCCCCAACCAATCACCTTTTAGCTTTTTTATTTACCATTATTTCTAAAATGAAGTTTCAGGGCTGCTTGTTTATTTTCAATTTATATGATAAATCTGCCAAATATTTTTTTGGGCCGACTCAATTTCACCTTCCACTTTCCGCCTCCGTGTCCTATAATTTGATGGCTGCCCCACTTCGAGACGACAGCTTTGAAAGCAGCCTTTTGGCCCGTTCAGCCAGGAGAACCTCAGATCAACAGACGTTGGATAGATTTGCATTCAAATATTCAACAGCAACAGGGAAGATGTCTCATTTAGAAACGGGTTAGTTTGATTCTGATGTTAATAATAGGGTTGATTTTGAAGTTCAGTTCATTTGTGATCTCGGTAACCCCAGCTACTTATTTAAACCGCAGCTTCGTGTATTTTATATCTTACTTTTGTGTTCTCAGTAGATGAGCGCACCACTTATGGACAGTCAGGAGAAAAGAAATGCTTGACATGTTTTTGAATTCATATTTTAAACTGGGCTTCAATACAAAATACAAAAATGCCAGAGGTAGTTATTAGCTGGGACGGAAAGCCTCTGGTCTTGTGCTGCTGAAGGTCACCCTCAAGCGTCTGGAGGCGGCTGTATTCAAAAGTTCGAAAGACGAAAAAAAACGGACGCTAAAAGCCAAACCTCGATCTGGAGCTGTCGCCACGAGAGTGAAGCCATCGGAATGATTTTGACGTCAGCGCTGTCCTTTCTGAAACCCCCAGGTAGACGAGTCGTGGTGACGGAGCGTCACACCCAACTTCAAGGGGGAGATCTCCTCGGATTAAGACTTTTATTGGTCACGTCAGCAGGGGGGGGGGTATGTCTGCTGGCTTCATCCTCGGTGGGACGAACAACAACTTTTTTTTATTTTTCTTAAAGATATTGGTGGATAAAAGTATGTTCAACAAAATGTCACATTCTGGGTCTTTGAGTCCGATTTAAGATCCAAAAGCCTCCAAACCACAAAAATGACATTCAGAAAATACTTTCTGACTTAAATTCTTAAGGAAATAGTTGCCTGAATACCGGTGAGGTGTCAAACTGTAGTCCGTTGTTGGAGTGGAACAATTTTTGTAAATGCATATTGAATTTGTTGCAGTGGCGAAACGGTTTTATTTTATTAAACAACGAATCAATGGGGCGATTGTGGATCAAAGGGTGGCTGAATGACTCAAAGGGCTTCACAACACAAGAAACCAATCGACCTTGGTGACTGAGGTCACCAGAGGTCACCTGATCATCAAGCTCGGCACCTTGCTGTTGGACCCTCGGACACACAGACTCAATAATTAGATGGTAAAGCGGTCATTACTATCACCAGCAGCGCCGGCTCCAACACCAATAACTTGTTGGTTGGTTTTTCCCGATCCGGGGCGAGCCGAGGGTCTTCGGATGAGAAGCGTTGGTAATTAGCCACCGAGGCGGCGGTGGCTGAAAGTCATGCGTTTTCCCTGGAAGCTGTCTGTTTGGCGCTGATAACATTGACGCGTCCTCCTCCCGCGCCGCCGCCGTCCTGCTGCACGGGCGGACAATGAGAGGAGAGCGGAGAAGAATAGAAACCGACGGGAATGAAAAGGATGATGAGGACGACAATGACGGATGAAGAAGGAGCTGACCTCGCCTCATTAGCGAGGCGGCCTTCTATAATCGATGAGTGGTGCAATTGAAAGAATGAGACCCCGGCTGACCACCTTCTGGTTCCTGATAGAGACGATTTGGAAGGGGGGGGCGGCTCTGGGGGTGTTTAAATCTGACAAGACAGCTGAGCTCAGGTGTTTACTCATTTTAGCATCGGTAGATTAGACTTTAATTGTGCAAATCTGGCATGAGATGAAGCCTGAGAACATTTTCTTGAGGTCTACACTTCCTTTCCCGTCCCTACATTCATCATCCTTTTGGTTAAATATGACTGAAAATGAGCAATCATCTACATAACGCTTCGCCATATCCCTGGACTGTCCAGCCAACTAACCAGAAGGCTGTCTGACCTTCACACGTCGTTTGAGGCTACTTACAGTAGCCGGCCAGGCTAATTAGATTAAGCTTTGTTTTACTGGTCTGTTATTGACAGATGTTGATCGGCCTTTCTTGTCGAACTGCTTCGGCGCTGCCAGTAAATTCTGCTGAACACAGGCAATAAAACAAGACGAGCAAAGCCGCTTTATTTTTACTTCAGGACACAGAATTGCTCTCGCCTATTTTATCCCTGGGATATAACCGTTGTCCCGTCTGTCCGTCTGTCTGTACACACTTTTTTTTTTCCATCTCGTATTTAATCTTGGGCAATGCCAAAAAGTTCTTTACGGCTCTGGAGCTGCGGTCGGAAATATTGTCGGCAATACTGAGTTGGCGCCTCTGCCACATGAGTTTAAAGGGGAGACTCCGGTGTTCGGGGAGGGCGAAGCTAATCGTAACCTGCGGTTACCATCCTATACTTTATCATATCCACAAGCCTAATTTTTCGGTGCACTCGGTTTTTGAGACTAATTAACGGCGTAGAACATTTTCAGAGATGCCCAGAGGGGAAGCCGATCACACCGGAATGCTGATATCATACGCAGGTGGCCCCCAGGACCTGGGAGTCAGATGTTGATTGATCCGGTGTGTAATAAGGTGTGAATAAAACGCACTTTTAAATTGCCTTGGAGGATGCCTTCAAGGGATGTCTTCATATGATGCCGCCCGGGGGCTCAGAACACGGCGGAATCACCTCCTGACCAAAGCGCTCTCCCGTCCAAAACATTACCTGCAGCCATACTGATCAATCCATTCAGGTTCTATTGCTCTTCTGATGGAATATCAGCCGTTGCATGCAGCATATGCGTCAAATCTCTTATTATTTAGAAGCAGCCAAGGAGTGACAAGACGAAGAACTCCAACACTATCACCCAAGACGATGATGGAAAGAAGGGCCAGCAGGGGAAAGTAGAACATTGACAGCACTAAGCAGGAGCAATAAGACTGCAAATCTGCACCAAGGTTGAGCATTTCCGCCCAAGTGGCCCTTCTCCACACGCTACACACACATTCAGCGCCAAAGCATGCGCCTGGAACTTAGCAACGGTCCCTCACTGACAGCATTTCCTGCTCCGCTGAGTGGATTGAATTGCCCATTCTTATCTCTGACAGGTTCTGCGTCGATCTTCGTTTTCGTCTTTCAATGTTTTGGAGTTAAACAGCCGCCCTTAGAATCTTTCCCAAGTTAAAAAAAAGCACAAAAAAAAAAATCCACCCTCTTTATCCAGATCTCCTCCGAAAGTCAGTGTTTGCCGTCAATTTCAATCTGTCAAGAAGCGTAAAACAAACAAGCCGATCGTGTAACCTTTTTAAAGGTTACCTCTAATCCCAAGCGGTCAAAAGTTTTTCACTCGTTCACAAGCCTGAGATACGTTAACAGAAGGCAGTGAGGAAGTGTGGAGAGACAGGAAAAGGAGTCGGCATCAATGAACGAGGCAAACGTAGTTGGATGGAGTTAGGCAGACCAGCCGAGAGGAAGGGGCAGGCGAGGCTGGTGGCCAGGCAGACCTACGGGGGCGGCTGGAGGGTTGTTGGATCAGGAAGTTGCGACCGGAGAAAGGCAGCATGGGAAGCCAGCTGTTGTTCACCACCTGCCACCTTCCACAAAGGACCCAAAGTCTACTAGAGCGCCTGCTTGTCCCCGTTCACCTCTAGGTGCCCTAACAAATGTAAGCTAATGATCTAATTACAGCACAAATTTGTGGATATAGTCTAAAAGCGAAGGAAGCTTTAATGTTGTGGAGTGAGAAATTTAATTACACCATGGTGGGAGTTAACAGGGACCACCAGGTAGGAAGGTTTCTTATTATTTTATGATTCAATGCTTTGCAGGTCCCTCAAAACTCAACTAGAAGAAGTCGTTCTCCGTTACAGGGGGCACTTCCTTCATCCGTTGGATTCAACCCATGAAACTCCAATCCAGACATGCTATAGGTGCAATAGATATTAAACTAGAGCGCCAGCATCTCGGGCTCCAACAAATATGTATCTTCATTCCATTAAGTTGTGGGGAATAGAAAAGCGCTATGAACACACGCCTCTCAGGAAATCCAGTAAATGAGGCTGTGTAGATAGAATCTGATTAAATATTCTATTACTGTACTGCGTCACCTATTTTTGACTTCAAATAGGTTTTTAAAAGCACATCAGAAAAAAAAAAAGTAGTCCCTTTTACCTAGAAAGAGAACAAAAGCGTTTGAAGATCTGATTTTTCTCGTTTCCAGGCTACCTGCGGAGGTATCGTCGCTCGATCGATTCTGCAAATCATTTTTTAATGATCGGTTGGTTGTTAGCCGGCATGGCTTTGATATTTCTGCAGAACAATGGTTGTTTTAAGACTACATGTTGTGTAATAGCGTAAGGGATGGCAGAAGAATGGATGGCAAGCACTGGGTCGACCATTGCGCCAAGCGGCCAAGTTTGTCTGATCGTTAATGTAATAGATGTAATAGATGAGGTTCCAAATTGGATCAGCTCAATCCATTCATTTTTATTTTACATTTATTTGACATTTTACTGTTTTTTGGATCTTTTTGAGTGTTGATCAGAAATGTTCTTGTCTATTTTGAGTTGTTTTGTTTTTTGGAAGATGACTGGGGCGACTCTCCCGCTGCGGGTTGGATAACTTCCTCCGTTGCGCGACCTCTCACTGATATCTCCTCGGCAAGCTCACGCAAATGTCTTTATTTGAAACTGGACTTCAGTAATGGAAGAGGTCAAGTTCACAACAAGTTTTGCATCCAATTCTATAAGGAACCGATCGGGCTTTTAAGAATCAGAGGGTGGCAAAGAAACAGTTTTTCTCCACAAACTCTGAGGGCATGAAAGCTCTGAGGGCAGAAAAACATTTCCATCCTTCATAACACGCAGTTAAGTCAGGCAGAGGCTGGACAATTTGAATACATTTGTGATAGAAACAGTTTTCTTTCCATCTATATACTGTATATAAACTGTTTATGCCATGTTAACCGCCTTAACGCGTCTGAGGTGAACTGTTGAACAGAACAAACGGCGTTAGGGTCTGGTTCTTTGTCAGAGCCGCAGCAATTAATTGATTAGCAGAATTGCTTCTGAATTAATACAAGTGATTGATTGCTGCTTTTCTCGCTTGTCAACAAAGAATTCAAGTTGCAGGCCTGTAATTATTCTGCTGTTGTGGAGACGGGCCGGCGCAGCAGAACCTGCCCATCAGACCCGAGGTGAACGTATTACAATATAATCTGGTTTTAGTGACGCGTTATCCGGGAGGGATGTGCAGGATGAGTTCTAAACACCCTTTCTGCTTCTCATTTGGGGATGCTGATGATGTTAGAAGTTCATGAGCTGACTGGCAGCTGAAGCTAAACGGCTAAAATGTCACGAAGCAACGATGGGAAATTGAATTTGGTGAGACAGGAAGTCAGATTTTTCCCTCATCTCCGAATCTTTGCGCGTCATTGCAGATCATCTTCCTCAGCAACGAGAAAACTTCTCTTCCTTGCAAACCTACATTCATAGAGCCCATACATGATGCATCACTGAAGTCAAGCAAATTTAATTTGCTTTTTTTTTTTTATTATCAGCTATGATCTTATCTTCTTATCCGCTGATATCCTGTGTAAAATCCCCATTATCATCCTGATAATTTAACGCTCTGATGTTTACCATGCATCCCATTCAATGACTCAGGAGAATTCAGTATCTGTGTGTGTCTACAACAACCCCCTCGACACACACACACCCCCCAGCATCCCAGCATCAATGTCATTCCTCCACTCCCACTGAATGCTAAATATCACTCGCGATTCGGCTCACGAGATGCAGATGTATCCCAGAATTTAGGATTTTTTTATTTATTTTTTTGCTTGCCTGGGGGGTAGCGGTGGAGTCGTCACTGAGCAAACCAACCGTGATGACAGAACACTCATCTCCCATCAGGACCGACCCGTTTCCACAATCCACCATCCTCAAACTCCTACTGAAAGCAAAGATTAACATTTATGCGGCATTTCAAAGTCTGCCTGTTTGTTTTGGTCAACGATGCTTTTATTTCTGTTTCTGACGCCATGGCAACCCCCCACCCCCACTCCTTACTAATACATCATGTCTGTTACTGAGTTGACATTGGCACAGCGGGAGCTTCTGTTTTCTCTTCCTCCTTATTTGCTTCAGTGAGGAACGCCGTCGACATAAAACGCTCCAAATGTTCAATGGTTTAATGTGAAAAGACTTTACTGTGAAAGCAGAAACTTTTTAATAAAGTTTGCTTCAACTATGTGTGGTCAATTTGTTTCGGGATCCTGCAAGAATGAAAGATTTAAGAAAGACTGTTTTAAAATAAACGTCGTGATTATTACTGGATCTTGGCATTCTGCATCCTCACCCATGATCTGGATCCACATCAAAATAGAATCCCTTCTTCCTGACCCCAAAGGGTCACCGCTCCAGGTCCATTCAGATGTTTGTGGGAAGCTGCTAGTTCACCTGCAGACAGAAAAATCTTTGGCAAAGATAGAGAGACATAATGGAGAACACACCCAGACTGCCATCAAGAGAATTCGACAGGACATTTTTTTCAGATAACATTTGGTCACCATTTGGAATTTGTTATCATTTATTATTGTGCAAATGACTGATTGGAAACTATAAAAGAGGCCATGATGCTGCAATATTTTTACCAACTATTATTTTTAAACGATTAGTTTTCATGCAAGAAGCTTGAACCTCCTGCAAGGCCACATCAGTTATCCCGGGGAAGGAAATGAAACTCAATTAAATTAAGTTTATTCTTGCAGAATGTGGGACGCATCGATCTCAACACATTATTACTATTATTATTATTATTATTATTATTGTAAATTATTTTTTTGGCTGGCTTCATGTAACTCCGGTAAAGACCGCTGTTTCAATAATAACTTAAAAAAATTAAAGATGGAACAAAATGAACCTTAATGTGTGTGGGCTGGAACAGTGAAAGGAAAACTGAAGCCCACATCCCAAAGAGCTTTTAGTCATAAATTTAATGGGCTGCATTGGTTTATCAATGTTTTGAATTTGTGTTCCACATTGTAGTCCAGAATGAACAAATGTTTCATTTAATCTTGATTTTAATCTTGATTTTTTTATTCACTCATTTCATATTTTTTTATAAAGGAACTTGCGAGAAATACTCCCCAACTCCCAAGTTTCTTTGTTCCTCCTTCATATTAGGTAACTTCGTATCCTAGGAAACCTGTATGTGTATTCCTTATTTGGTTTTGTAATTGTGCTCTAATTAGAAATGTAATTGCTGTGGATCATTGACATTTGCAATGTCTCCCATCTCATTGCTTTATAAAGCCATAAAATGCTCAAAACGCACACACACTATGATGAAATATAATTAAAAATATAATAAATATAATAACAAGGCTTTTGTATCTACAGAATGAGCGAGTTCATTCTCGCTACGGAAGCCCAGAATGGAAAAACTGAACACCGGCTTTTAATGAAACCAAAGGCGAGGTTGTTCAGTTGGATGCAATCTGCAGCCACCCAGCTTTATTCTGTTCAAACCCTCACATTGGACCTTAAAGAGTCGCTAAGAGGATTATTCATTAGTTATCAAATGGTTTTTAAACAGTTTCTCAAGGCTGAGACCAAAGTTGTCCGTCTGTTAGATGAATTAAGACTGAAACGGACAACAAAACTACTTTTTACAGTTCTGCCATGTGCAGAAAACTCAGGGTCAATTGGAAATATAACTGCTGAGAATCTTTTTATGTCAAAATTGTGAGTGCGAGTGCTTGTTTGTCTGTCGTGTGGCTCTGCGATGCGCTGGCGATGCGTCCGGAGTGTACCCTGCCTCTCGCGGGTAGTAAGCCGGGATAGGCTTCAGGAACATGAGACAATAACGATTACAATGAGTTTTATACGTAATGAGACAACACATATCCAGACAGAGAGTGGGTGGGCTTCTCTGTGTACGCTTGATATTTTATTTTTGGAACAATATCCTTTATACACTGGAGTCAGTCAGCAGGAGACCGGTCTGGAAAATAATGATCCTCCTGGCCTCAACGGTGACATGTGGATGTGTCCTTTCCTAAACCATCTGACAAAAGAAACCAGTGAAAACGTGTCAAACATTCTTCTGACTTCAATTAGTCTTAAAAAACGTCAAGATATCAAATGAATGAATATTCCTGTCACAACGGTGACCAACAGGTCGTTGATGAAACGTGAGCCTGCAGAGAAGCTGATTCCTGATCTCCAGGTGTTCCTGGAGCCTTCTTGTCCAACGAAAGACGGACGGACGGACGACCGACAGACATTGAGATTTTGTGAATTGGAGAGGCTGCTAGCTGCTCAAGTCCTCTATCTCGCTAATACGATCCTGGACCTGCTGCACTCTTGTTGCACTAAATAGCCAGGGGCAAGACGGTATGTGGGCACGGAGCGTAGGTGTGTGTCTGTGATGAAGGGTTTGGGGGACGGTTGCCATTAGACAGAGACGGTGCAGCAGCAGTCCTGGTGATTTTCACTGTCTCTACCGGTCAGCAGGGGCTGCAGCTCATTCCACGGCTGACCGATGAGATGTCTGCTCAGGGACTTTTATCACAAACCCTAATTCCGTCGGGACTCACCTGCAGCTCACTCCTCTCTGGTGCTGGGCACTAACGGTCCAACTCCAGTCAGTCCAGCCCATGGGAGCATTGATCTTACAGCTGGGGTGTCAAACTCATTTTCACTGAAGGCCACATCAGGATAATGGCTGTCCTCCAAGGCCCAGATGTTACTAATAAATGTAAAACTAATAAAAATGTAACTAAAATATATTAAAATAACTAAAAATAACATCAAACACAAGTTAGGAAATTAGCTGTGTTTGTGTAGCAAAAACTACAAAGAAGGTAGCTTTTGCTCAAAGCACACTTTTGACCTATTTATTTTTGAACACTGACCTTTTATCCTCTCGCTGGCCACATAAACTAATGTGGCGGGCCACATTTGGCCCCCGTGCCTTGGGTTTGACACATGTCTCTTAGACAGTATTGCATTGTTAGCACATTTGTTATCAACCAGTGTAAACATCCAGTGACTCATGCAGCTTGAAACCTTAACATCCTACACCTGTCCTGTTATCTATTTGCTGTGTATCGCAACAACGCTGAAGAAGATACGCAATAAAACCACACTGATTTCCTTTGTCAATCCATGCGTTTGACCTTTCCGCAGAAAATGTGCTTCGCATTTGGAAAATCGCCTTTAAGAAAAGTCAGATAACACAATTTCCCTGATCTCAGCCTGACATCATCGTGCATCTTCATATGCCCACGGCTCCACTAAACAAATACATTTCTATCATTTGGAGACTCAAACCCACATTAATATTTCACCGCACCTCCTATTGGTGCCCGGGGATTTATTAGGACGGCTGATTTACATGAATGAATATTAGTTACTGTTGGTGTGTTGGGAGGCATGAATTATAAATGTTATAGTCCCTCCGAAAAACGACACAGACAGCAGATAAATGCACTTGTCGCGCTGCATCACTGCAGGTAATGGGATTAACATTTTCCTCATTAATGTATTATATCAGCTGCTATTAATCAGACAAATTATTTACATGATGCGGCTGTCCCGATCTGCAGAATGTGATCTACGAGCATCGCTGAGATCCATTCCATGCAGATACGCAGAAGCTCCCCGCCTCCTTAGAAGTTAAATATTGGCACATTTGCTGAAAGCCATGCGATGGAGGATTGTGAGGTGACAGGAACAGAGGGTTCATCAGCCAAAAACCACAACGCTGTCCTTCAGCGTGATGAGCGAGGCTGTTCAAACAGCCATGTGCCAATCGAGGAAGCACCTGGCTTTTAATTTTAAAGGGAACAGGAGATGAAGCTGGGATTAATTCACGTTACACCCAATGCATGCCTGGGAATGAATAGTCAGATAAATGCAATGTATTTGCAGTTTTCACCCAGATCAGTGAATAGATGAAATGTATCAGCATTAATCAGTTTCTATAGGAAGGATGTGTGATATTTTTTACACTGATGAAAGCTTAAATCACCATTTAAAGGCTGTAAACATTTCCTGTGTTCCGAGCGATTCTTTGCTGAGTCCAGGCATTGATGCAAAAACTTTTTTTTAACTGATTTATTTATAATAACTGCATTTATAAACTTTCTACTCTTCATGCACAAGGTTTAATAACAAAGAAACACATTTACCTTTACATAATTAAACTTTGAACCTCAAGCGTTGTTTTTTTTACTCTTGATGACATTTACAAAAGTGCTTTTACTGATTCTTTGACAAACGGCTTCATGCGAGCTACGATGAGCGGACATGTGCAGCAATTTTTCATGTCTGGCTTTTTTTCATATCAACCATTGATCCCCCATTAATCCACTAGAAATAAACCCATCTATGGGCTCCATTCAGTCGCGTTTCTGCTCTGGCTCAGAGATGTGTTTACGATAATGTTGTTGGCAGTGTTTGGACACTGCTGCCAGTGATCCAGATGCGCCAGCAATAAAACATGTCAAGCTAATGCCAGACAATCCCGTGCCAACCACACAGGGACAATGTGTCTCCCCCGTGAATGCATTCATACCTAAATACCAGTTGGATACGGTCAAAAATTACTCAGTTGGTTATGCAGTAAAAAAAAAAAAACAAAGCAGAAAAAAATCCCTTGTCATATTTGTGTTCCAAGTTGGCAATCAGTTTTTCTTTTTTTTTTTGTAGAAATAATTAGATTAGCATCCCCTGTGATGATAGATGTTGAGATGCTAATGAGTTTTTTTTAATCTTTCCCATGTGCAGGCAGAATTTTTTTTTTTTTTTTTGGTGTGCATTGCTTCAGTTAAACCAAATAAGACACGATGATGAGGGACCAACAAGACAAGGAGGGTTTCAGATCCATAGTCCATCCCTCAGAGCCACAGTGACAAACTTTAAGACTTGAGGCTGGAGTAAATATTTATAACTATAAATTATTTCTGAAGAGAAATGCCAAGAATTCTCTGATGAAGTGTGAAGCAGCAAGATATATATCCGTCCTCGTGGTCCAGACATTGGTGGTGAAGGCTGATGACCCTGGTGAACCAGACGAATGAAGTTGGTAAATCTCAGACAGGGTTATACATGTTAATTTTATTCTACATATTTTATCATTTGGAACAGAAACTCCCTCAAATTTCTGTCAATGACTCGCTGCTAAACGTTTACTGAGATGATTAACCTTAACCCTGACTCAGCTTTATTTTGGGAGTCAGTGCTCCCACTTTGTGAAACCGACTCATTAAGTTTCCTAATAGATGAAAATTGGACTTCCTCAACTCATTAATTGTGAAACTGCCAATCAGATGTATTTATTCATTCATGGAAGGTGCCAGACAGGTGGACCAGCTCTGACTGCATCTACAGCTTCAGCTCTGACAGTAAAAATATTCCATCAGCCAATCACAACCCATCATCCACAGCAGGAGACAAGCATCGATCACCAATGACGGATTCAGAAAACAATAGAAAAGAAGTAGGGATCAAATTATATAATGAGCAAGGAGGAAAAAGAGGAGGCTGTATGAGGAATACTCGCTGAACTCAAAATGAAATATCACTAATTACTATGTGTTGTATCGTTTGCTTTGCTAATCATCATTCCGAGTGGATGCAGTGGAGAAAGAACTTTCAACCCTGCTGCATCTCATGTGGTTCTATGTAATATTTATTCCAGAGGAAGCCTTGAAAGCCTCCACGCTCTCAGCCATACGTCCTTGTAAGCAACTGAGGGGAACCTTGTTTCATTAAATTCTATAAGTTCTCATTGGTATTCAGGTCCACCGGCGACTACAATACCAAATGTTCACAATATTCATATATATTAGCAGCCTAATTTAAATCAAGTCTATCTGCAAAATTTACTGTTCTGTTTAATTCTTATTGCAGCTCCATATCTGCGATAGATAAGCACTCTCTAATTGGCTGTTTCTGCTCTCCTGCATAAATGCCACAGATCAGCAGCCACCGCTCGCTCCGTCGAAAATAATGAGCTCATAAAGATAAGGATCATGGGAAAACTGCAGATTGGGGAACACTCATATTCCCCGTGACTGCCGATGCACATTATACGCTCTCTTCTGAAGTAATCATGGGCGATCATCCTTCACTATGCGAGTCATCTGACAATGGAAGCGATGGCCGCTTTAACCAACCTTGAGCTTTAGAATAAGTTGTGTTGAGACCTTGATTGTCGAGACTCCGGCTGCCATTTGAAAATCTTCGCTGGAACGACTTTTCTTTCTCAAGATCTCGGCTTTAGTTCTTTTTAAGGCCTCACAGAAGAGCTTGGTAGTGGCTTCTCTGCTGTGTAGTGTTTATTATAGTTATAATAAAAACTTAAAGTGATAAAGGATTAGATATAATAAAAAAAAAAAATGCACACACATATCTAGACCCAAAGCGTGTGTTTAAAAAAATCCTTCCACTGGCAGCTGAGCCACGTTCCTGTTGTGATGTATAAAAGTCGACATTGCCACAAATAAAATAGGATCGCATTTTTCAAATAATGCAAACAGGTCTTTTATTTAAAAATTTCAATGTCAAAACGTTTGAGATACAAATCTGAAGCTCTACCATTTATTTTTTTAAAATTTTTTTTCAGCATTTAATGGATTTCTTTCAAAAGTCTATATAATTTCAGACAGAATTGTGGATAAATCGAGGTCACTGGCCCGACGATCAACACACGAGCCGCCTGTTTGATGTTAGTTGAGTTAAAAAGGTGGACTTGAGTTTTCAGAAGGTTAAATTAGTTTCAGTTTTTTGCGAGAATAAAAAGGAAGAAAACACAGCTGACACATTCACAAACACTGATGCTGACCTGCCATCCATCTTTCTTACAAATTTTATGTCTAAAGTGGGACTCGCTTCCCACCTCTCCAATATCACATTATTAAACCTGCTGAAAAAAACAAAAAAACAGGAGGGGGCTGACTAAAATAGAGGAAAACAAAAAAACAACCAAAGAAAAGACAGATTTGGATCTTGAGTGTTGCTTCTAGTCAACTGTCTAATATAGTGAATAAATAATACAGACTAAAAATGAGTAAATCAAACATATCAGGAGGTGACATTTGACAAAACTCCCGAATGAAGGTCAATTAAAGTCAGATGTGTTTGTGCAGTTTTCAGGTAATTTAATTCCCTCTCAATGTGATCTTCATCTTCTCTGTCAGTATTTCCTCTGATCTGAGGGAATAATAGCGATCATAGCCCTCTGGATGCAAAGTGAGTCGATAGGCTTGACAGCATAACCTGCTCTTAGCAAGAGCTGAATTGGCAGGCGGCTCCAAAGAATAGCCAAAAAAATATTGCCTTCCTGCGAGTAAAGTGGGACCCACGGATCAAATAGTCTCTGTAATAGAGAGTTGGAGGAAGTGGATTTTTAGAAGTTCTGGTGAGTGTCTAAAGTCTTATCGACGTCAATACCAGACCTGACCTGAACCCCCCTCTCACAAGCCTGTTGACTTCCAGGAAGGTCCGGCCTCACATTTATCAGATTTATTTATTCATTTATTGATTCATTCATTGTTCTTTTTGTTTTGTTTTAAATCCAAAGCAATAAAGCTTGTGTCACTTTGCAGACGACATTTTGCTGCACCGATCCAGCTCTTCGTCTCTGCAATGAGGCTCCAGACGAGGTTTTATTTTACAACCGCTCAGCCTTGGTTTCAACTTCCCAGCCTCCACAAACCAACACTTTGTCTGAGTGTAAATGATGCTGTCAGATCAGGTTTCTGGTAGATATTATTCTTAATTCGCCCAACTCCCACATCAAGGACACCATTTTCCAACATTTCAAATTCATATCTACTCAGAGACACAAGGGCAAATCAGGTAGAAGAAAATACAGTGGTAAGAATTCTAATCCGATGACATGCCCACACATGCAACTCCTCCACCTTCTGATTCCAACTATGAAAACTTTAAATTAAGTACAGGTAATACTTTGATTGCATCTCAAGAGTTGATTCCCTCATTTATAGATAGATAGATAGATAGATAGATAGATAGATAGATAGATACTTTATTAATCCCGGAGGAATATAACAGTCCTTCCTCCTCATAACCATGAACACAATGTTCAATGCAAACGGGCTGAGCAGATGATTATATTTTAAAACTTAATGAAGTGTCTGGAGGCACGTTGCCATGGAGTCACAATGGTTCCTCTTCCCACCTACATAGGTGTGAAGCTCATGTCAGGTCACATATTGTGGCCACGCCCACACAAGGGGAGCTAGTTTTATTATCTAACAGCCTCGGGATGAGAACATCTCTATCATCACCAACATACTCACCATCTCTCCTCTGGACGTTTCCAAACCATCGATGTCTGCTCACTATAACTTTGTCTCCAAAACATCTCACCTTGTTCCTCGTTTGAACTCATTTCTGATCCGATCCAACTGGGTCACTCCTAGAGAACCAACAACGCCTTCAATTCCGCCATCTCCATCTTCCTGTCTTCATTTCCTGTACTGTTATAATGGACTTGTTAACTTTTCACATAACAGAAAAAGCAGCTTCAGGGAGTCATTGCTATATTGCTATATACATAATTCTCATTTGATCAGATCAAAATGTCTTCCTTCAACACAGCACTAGCAAGCTGAAGACACCTTTAACCTCTCCTCCTGTGCTAATAGAATATGCAGACATTTAATCTCCGCATCCTTTGTCTTCTCAGGAGCTCTTAAAGGTGAAGTGCAAATAGAAAAGCTTCAAGAAGACTCTTGATATCCATGGATACAACGCTCCAATCACAATGGACGCATAACTCTGAGGCTAACCCCTGTACTTCTTCTCTTCTTCCCGATACGAAGAATCCACCCACCCTCTGCTTTGTACTCTGACATTATTGAAATAAAAAGAACTTAAACTGTGTCTAAAGAGTTCAGTCCTTCTTTTATCTGCTTTGTAATCTTTCGTCCTCATAACCATGAACACAACCTTAAATGTAAAAGGACTCACAGTTAGTGAAACACAGCTTTAGATCCTCCATCCATCCATCCATCCATCCATCCATCAACCCTCTTATAGCTGCTAGGACACAAGCCAGTGTCTTATTGTGCCAGTCCCAAGCCTGGATAAATACAGAGGGGTTGCGTCAGGAAGGGCATCTGGCGTAAAACTTTTGCCAAATCAAACATGCGAATCAAACCCATGACTTCCATACCGGATTGGTCGAGGCCCGGGTTAACAACGGCCGCCATTGGTGCTGTTGACCTACAGGGCGACAGTGGAAATTGGACTCACATGTTAGAGGTTTTGGAGATAAAGTCAGAGAGACCAGACTGAGATGGTTCGGACATGTCCAGATAGTGAATATATTGGTAGAAGGATGCTGAGTTCTGAACTGCCAGGCAGGAGGCCTAGAGGAAGACCAAAGAGGAGGTTTATGGATGTAGTGAAAGAGGACACGAAGGTAGTTGGTGTGAGAGAAGAGGATGCAGAAGACCGGGCTAGATGGAGGACACTGATTGGCTGTGGAGAACCCTGAAGGGAAAAGCCGAAAGGAAAAGAAGATCCGCCTCGTGGGTCACGGGTCTGCTGGAGTGTATCCAGCTTGCTATGGGCTAGAAGTGGGGTACACCCTGGACAAGACACCAGCTGTTCGCAGGACCACATAAAAGACAGACACGCATGCTCACTTTCATAAGGGCCAGTCACCATATTGCACACTACACTGTGCTCAGAGTTCTGGCGGTACAAAATGTGTACAAAACTTTAGCTGAGCGCTGGGAGCATTCTCACTGGTTGTTCTACAAACCAGATGAGCATGCAAAGAACTCTGGGAGGTGAAAAACCCCCCTTGGCTGTGGAAACTCCTGCTGAATATCTCGCCTGTTGCTGCCACACAGTCTGGCCCGGAGCTCATTATACTTGAAGCCGTGGCGCTCATGTCGACGAGTGGCGAGAAGGCAGGATGACAAATAGTGGGGGATGTTTTTTGAGTAGGGACAGAAGAATGTCTTGTGTACTCGTCTCTCATCCCGGTGTTCGGCTGGGGTTGTGATTGCCTCTCCTGCCTGGGGCTGCAAAACGCTGCAGGGGGGGATCCTTGAGAAGAAACGGCGGCGCTAGTGTAACCGGGGGTCTCTTCGAGGTTCTTGCCGCGAAGAGCGGGTCCTTTGAGACGTGAGGTTTGGTGGCCTGGCTGACTTCTTAAAATAAAATCAGGCAGCAGAAAGTGAGATGGGAGCATACCGTCAAGATTTCCTGTGAGAGATAAAGTAAGAAGAAACCAGTCAGATGAAGTTTTCAGACTGTATCTTGCACAGAACCGCCTTGATCCAACAAATCACGCTGAAGACAACCTGACTAGCAGAATGCCTTCAGCGTGATTATTAATTATCTTGTGCAAAAACAAAAAAAAGTTTTCTCTACTGCCTCAAAAATTGTTTTAAAAAAAGTCTAAAAATTAAACCGGATTTTCAGTTTTCTATTGCCTTTTAAAACTTTTGATGGACGTTTGGAGAGTACGTCTTCTTCTAAGGATGATTGCCATTCAGCGCGGTGCCTCACGGTACACCGCCACACATAATCGACACTCATCTCCGAGGAAAGTCCTTAAGCCCCCCGAGTATTAGTTTGCTCAACAAATCCTCATATAGAGTTTGTGGGAGTCATTTGCTAAAGTCGGGTTTTGACTGCCAGGTTTTTGCTGCGGCAGCGATTCCAGCAGGTCACACCGGCATCGTTCAAAAGGTCCGGCTTTATTCTAACAACTGATTGGTTAAACCTTCAACTTTTGGTGGAAATTAGGAATCTCAATGCTAATGGAAACTGTTAACAAAAAAAGTTCAGCTTCCTGCCCCGTAAAGACTCTAAACCTCATCAAGAACCTAAACCACAGTCTGTCTTTCTTGCAATTTTGTCTTTTTATAGCTTCCCTTGTCCATTTTTAAACTTGCCACATTTCAAAGCAGATGGGTTACACCCAAGGATTGGCCCACCACGATTCATTCTCATTTTCTTTTTAAGTACTTCTTTCCACTCTGGTTATTCTTACATCGTGGTAATTACCATCCAGCCCTCTCCTGAAGGCTCGGGCTGTAAAATTCAATCAGCAACCAAGTAAGATTTAACTCGCAAACTCCCATATGTTAAAGCAGTAAAGCCCTGTCCATTGATTTAGCACCGGCGCTCTCTTTTGGCTGCGCTCAAACTGCTCTGGCACTGGCTTTTATGTGATTCCAAATAATATTGGAAATACACAGGCTTTGTTAAAGGAGGACTGTGGGGAGATCTGAAGTGTAAAGCTCTTTAAACAAAGCTTATTGCAAATCGTATTTCATTTGTTGTTTCTTATTTGAACTGCAATAAGCGAGAGATTTAATTAATAAACATTTGGCCGACGCTAGCTCATGTCGTAATAATACGATAAGACTCATTTTGCGTCCTGCGGTCTCTTACTTAAAAACTTTATATAATTTTGTGTACCCATATGAAAAGTTAAAGATCAAATAACCCATTTAAAAACCAATGAATTTGTTGTGTTAATGTAGCCCTCTCCAACATAAACCTTTTTGTCATCATCACACACACTACTACAAAAGGCTTTCAATGGATTGTGTTGCACATCAACAGCCATATTTCTATGCTCAGCCAGTCACATGTGCACTTGCGCACCTATGGAGCACTTTCAGATTCAATATTCCTTCCAAGGACACTTGGACGTAGCAGCTTGAGTTGGCCTCGCACCACCGTCCTTTGGTGGATTGGTGGATGACGGCGCTCCAGAGCCGCCAAAACCATTAATGCATGTAGGATGAATTGGTAATATCCAGCGGCGCTGCACGGGTCAGCGGTTCCTCTGGCGTCCCCACGTGCCACGGTTTGCTGCAGGGATTAAATCTCCTGCTTTGCATTTATTAATGTCACAGAGGAGATTTTACTGTATTCTGTCCCTTTGTGAACACATAAAGGACGACAACAAGAACAACACCTTCAAATACCTTCAAAAACACCTACATAATGTTCTGCACTGCCAACACACACTGTGAGCTTCTAGCAACCAATGTTCCCCCGACTTTACTTAATGTTCCTGAACAGCTTATTCTGTGTTTTCTTTCTCTTTTCCCTGTTTTTGGGTAAATATATCGAGCTAAATCAGCCAATTTTATTTTCCTATATTTTATTTTCCCCTGTTTTGGGGAATTGTAAACACAGCATTCACACTTAATTTCATATTTGAGACCCCCGATAATGGTTATTTGTTATTAATGTCTTATCAGAACCGTCTTTTGGTACTTAGGTTGACCACATGGGATCAGAGGCAAGCTGTTTTTCTAAACTGTAATGATGTTAAGCATAATTACACTCCTCAAATGCGCCAACTCCAGCGCTGAACTGTGTCCCACTCTAACAAACATTCACTTAACCCAGCGGAGAACGTCGGGTCAGGACGCATTAGCAGCACGAGATGAGCACAAACCATACATTTTAATTGAGTCATTTTTCAAAATCTGCATACAAGGACAGGCTTTCCCAGAGTCCACTGCTTGATGTCAGACATCGGAATCAGTCAAGCAAAAGTTGAACCCAATGTAACCATGGGATGAATTTCTTTTGCGATGTTTCGGGGCAGAAGATTAGTGGATGAGTTTGTTTAAAAAGGAGATTCTCATGCTGAAACCTCAGAGCTTAATTATTATTTTTTGTTAGAGGAGTAAATCCTCTTGAGAATGCAAGGACAAAATATAAAAATTCTTAAGTTCCCCAAAAAACCTCTGCGACTTTAAACACGCTTTGCAAAAGAGCGTCAGATGATGCAAGTAAAGACCAAGGCTATGAAATTATTCATGACATTGCTCATCCCTGCAACATCTAAAAAAGAAATATAAAACTGAACGGTCCATGATGACATCACTTTCATCTTTAATTAGCAGATCTGACCAGAATCGCTGCTGCGAATCTTAATTTAAAATAACTAGAAATGACCACACATGGAAGTGAACCTGAACGCCTGGAAAGTCGTGACGCTCGACTATGACACTGTTACGCACAAAGGGATTATTTGCACTTTAGTTCAAATGGTATAAATACCATAAACAGATGTATTCATACGTCAAAATAAAAGCTTTACAGCAATAAAGCAATTATATCTTGCATTCACTTAGTACATCTGCTGTCACATATTGAACAGCTTTTCCCTGCGTGATTCATTTTAATGAAGAGAACTCCAACAAGTCACCTCCAGTTACAAGGTAAAATATCACCTCTGCTAATAGCTGTCAAAATATGGGTCTGTATGCATAAAATCAGCAGACGGAGTGACAGCATGCGGCACAGTTACAGAGTCTATTAATGTGAAGTTGGAATGTTTTCCATTCTTGACAGGTAAATACAAGAATAAAAAGATTTTAAATGTTGCAGCTTATTCCGATTGGTATTAATCACAAGCTTTCATCTGCGGCTTTGAAATAAACGTGTGTGGATGTTCTAATCGTCTAATATCACAAGCCAAAGCTTTTATTTTTTTAAATATTATTATAGAAATACCATTACAGGTTTTTATAGCAGTACAAAAATGTTTGGATGCTTATTAAAAAGTGTTCTGCTGGTGATTTATAATTCATGATTTAATTATTGCTCACTAAGTGGGAAACCTTCTCCAATCTTCACCTGTAAATGACTTTGGAGGATGCACTGTTTTTAATGTTCTCACTCCTAAGTGGCTTGAAGTATAGATGGCATAAAATCCAAACACTTTTATTGATAAGAATAATTTAAATCAAGGAGGTAATACATTAGATTCAGCATCTCAACCCTGTTTTCCATCTATTATATGTATAAAAAAGATTATTAAGTTATCACATTGTTTTTTTTGTTTTTTTTAATCTTTAGAGTCAGGCCTGTACTTTAATCAAACACTAACAGGGTGACAACTTTGACTTTTTTTAGTTCCAGTAGTCAACAACACAGCCTGAGGAACCGATGTGGGCCGCCGATCAATACCAATAACTTGAGAGAGTTACTGTTCCAGTGGCTGACATTTGCAGCTTCCAGACTCATTCTCTGACATTTAAATTCTTTTTTCGCCCCGTAGAGGTTTAAAGGCTTCCTGAAGACACACATGCATTCAACAGGAATGTGTTTGATTTCAATTGATTAGACTCCACTTATCAATTCTCTGTTTGTTAAACACTCTAAATCCCTTTTCTAGCTGTATCTATAGCTTTATCTCTCTCTCTCTCTCTGTGAGCACAGGTGAAGAATACAACCACATGTTTAAAATGACTAATGAAGCAGAGACAAGACAAGATGCTATAAATCAATATTCCTAGAAGCATATGTAACCCACCCCGAGATAGAACACGCTTGTTTGTAAGGAGCAAGGATTTGAGTGCAATTACCACGGCAACACCACAGGTCTTAATTAACAGCAGTGCAAATCAGCATTTACAATGAAAAAATAAGGCAACTGTACCAAAAATAATATTGGTATGGAATATAAAATATGGGGTCTGTAAAGATATAACATTTTCCTGTTGGTTTCTTCGTTATTTCTCAGTCCAAATGCATTTAAAGTCAGTCAGTGTCAAGTGATTTCAGATCAGAGTGTTCTGTCTGAGTTCCAAAGTGGAGAACTGGAAAGGTCTAAAGGACCATTGAAGCGCACCCATTTTGACGTGTTTCAAGCTGGTGCCGCCAGAAGCAACTGGCACAATCCTACTGAGAGCACAGGAAGTGTTGGTCCTGTTTCCTGGATCCAAACTGGGTGACTAGCCATCTCCTGGAAGCAGCTGGGAGTATTCTGAATCGTCGGCAGGAATCTATTCAATCCAAATGAAACACCTGACCTGCATTTAAATAAATGAAAAGAAAGAAAAATACGCTTAATCTATAAATTCGTAATCTTTTAACAAATGGCTTCACACCTGAATGAATTCACATTTCTATTTCAAGTAAAATACTTTAATTTTACTACTCAAGTGCCTTGGTTTGAACCAGGAATCTGACTATTGACCAAAACTAACATCAAGTTTATCAAGTCTTATCAAGTTGTCTGAATATGAATTCAACCTCTTTATATTTTACCTGGGTTTCATTTATTTGCATATTTTTTAAGCGCAAACACAAAAACAAAAGCCCCACAGAGTTGTACCTCAAATGTCCGATCACGTCTACGATCAAACGTTTCAGTGGTTCGCCTGTTGACGCCGGAGTCCACTTTTCAATCTGTCTGTTGTTTTCTCTGCTCCAGCTTTCACGCTGGCCTGGCAGACCACAAACAAACAAACAGACACGCAAAATATCCCACGGCGTAGCGGCGCCAAGTCTTCTAACGCCGTCGCACTATTTGCAGGATAACATCGGATCATATCATAAAATATTTTGTTATTTGGATCAATACCAAATAATTACAAATATATCCAGGCAGCACACCTACAGCAAACAGACAAATACTTAATATCCATAAATAAATGAGGCTTTCACGGTTCGTATTGTTGTCTTTGTCAGCTGCGGCTCTCCTGATGAGGTCTGACACTGTATTTATTGTAAGTTGGGAGTAATTACATTGCATTATCTGTTCCACATCTTAATCTGTTATGGTGCATTGTGGGAATCGGTTTCGCTTCTCATCCGCGATGTAGCCACAAAGACATCTGCATGCTTTCTGTTGTGTTCAGAAATTTAATAAATACAATCACCATCCCATACTTGACCTTTGACCCTTCTGGTGTCATTGGTTCAATGAAGGCAGATGGGAGGGATTTCAACATCTAAGGAGTATTTATTAAGAAAAAAGGAATGTAAAATCATAATTCCTATTACCACTTTGTAGTGTGCACAGTTGTAATTAAGAGCTGGAACCCAAGATATCATATAAGCTGTCAGCATAGTAAAACACCATTAGCAGCCCATACTGTACCATCATTTTGCACACATAGCATGCTTTTAGTTCCAAACTGATTGCTGCATAATTCCCCTCTCCCCAGATTCAAATTAGCCAATGTGCATTAGCAGGTAATTGTCAGTTCAGCAGGATGCTGCCTTTATAGGCTGAAGACCTCATAAAAATCTGGAAGTAGCAGTGCCAGGAATGAGATATGAATCCCCTGCTAGCTGCACTGGGGCACAAATAGTCGTCAACAGAAAGAAAAAAAAAAAGCTCAATTTGGCCAAGTCTGCCTTAGAGTTTAAGATTTCCCAAGGTAAACCGGACACGAGGGGGGATCTGCTAATGATCTGTGTTGTGTCTGCTGGACTTATGTTCAATGAATGGCAGGGAGCTGCACATCAGTCATGTGAGGTTGACAAATAAACTATAAATATACCCTATCCACAAGGATAACTTTTTTTTTTTTTAATATTAAACTCTGGAGGTATAATCCAAGCAGGACTGTCTTTAAGAAGATAAATTTACCGAGCAAAATAACGTTAAAGATAATGAAACTCCCCGTGTTTGTAGATTACAGCGAGGATGCAAATCACACTGTGCTAAGGTCATACTATAAGACTCCTTGGTTTGGGCACACTGTGCATATATAAAGTTAATGGAGCATGAGGAAGAGGAAAAACATGAAGTGAATTAGTTTTTCAATGGCTTAATATAACACTGATGGCCTGTGAATGTTAAGCTTAAATATAGTTGAAGCCAGCAGTCTGCCGTTGGAGCGGCGCTCCCGGAGGGGTTGTACACAGACGGAGAAGCAGTGAAAAAGTTCGAAGTAGTGTTAGGTTTGTTTTTTTTTGTTTTTTGACAGCCACAGAGGATGGCGACGATAACTAACGTCACCTCAGGGTGGCAGGAAAGAAAAAAACAACAAAAAAACAGAAGTGTCACGTCGTATCTGAGCAAAAAGGAATTAGCATAAAAGTTCTGCTCTGGTGTAAAATCAGTTCTACTGGTAGCAGCGTGTGATTAGGCGCCAGGGTGGATATGAATGTCCCGATATTAACGAGAACTAAATTGCAACATGACGCTGAATTTAAATGGTGCTGAAACTGGAAGAGAATATGAGGGGGAAACATTTTTTGCTGGTGATTAAAGATCATAAACTCTGTTGGAAGCCACATGCAGAGATTATCTAAAGGCTTTATTGCTATTCTTCATAAAGCAAGAACTTTGTTAAATAAGAAATGTCTGGAGTTATTACACTATTCACTTATATTGATTGCCAATATAAAATCTACAGTATAATTAAAACTAAAATAGTGCATCATTTCCGGTTAACATGAATCTAAAGTTAATATTTCTGGAGATGAGCGGTTTATGGAGAGCTTTATCTGAAGCTATGACTCGAGCTGTAGCAGCGCTAAAGTTCACTTCCAGGATTTTAAAAATGAAGCATGTTTGCATAAAACAAGTCCAACCGTGTTCCTGCAGGCCGACGGGCCGAAGGCAGTGCATTTTCTATCCGTTTGTTGCTGAGCTTTTTTCAACAGGTGTTCCATAAAGTCATCATACCTTTTGTTTGCAATCACGATTAATGAGCACTTTATCAGTGATGCCGGTAAAATAAATGCTATAGAGCTCCTCTTTATGTCCGCTGCGCTCTGTGTTTTTACCCCCGCAAAGCCAGACGGCCTGCAGTGACCGCTAAGAGCGTCTTTTGCCACATGTAGTCCTTCAGGAGCAGAGCAGCATACATATGTACACGCATACGCAGCATCCTGTTATCTGTTTTTAACAAGGGAACAGCTTCTAATACGAGTATTATATTTTCTCGCAGACACCGCCTTGCCAAAATGATCAAGTTATTTGTATGAACTCCTGCATTTCACCCTCATGCTACCACCATCTATAACTGTAAGCGGCTGTAATCTTCCTGCTTTTCATTAAAATATGAGGGCAGGAAACGGTGCAAGGAAATGGGTATTTGACAGATTTAATGACACTGGCTGTGAACAATGAGCTGCTGGGGTCTGTGGCAAGGTTATTCACACTCACTCAATTTAATGGGGAATTAAATTCATAGAAGACAAAGGTGTTAGTAAGAGTTTGTCACTCCCACCTCCCTTCACGCAGCGGTGACATGATAAATTTAGGGGAGCGGAATCGTTCCAAAAAGGAAGCTGTTTTCTGAGTTGTGTGGACTCACTTAATATACGAACAATATGAACTAGCGTAATTGTGATGCACAGCTGCAGCGGAGGTGGAGCAGGAGGTGACTTTTATTTATTATATATATATTTTTCCTACAGATAGGCTTTACAGGTTTTCGTGGAATGATAATTAGACGTTGTGCATCTGTTCCTGGTCATTAAAAAACAGAAAACAATGAGCGAAATAACTGGAAATGGAAGCCACCGTGGAGATGATTTCATTTCCTCTGCACATTTTCAATTCTTCTATTTCTTAGTAACTCATCATATTTGGTCTGACAGCAAGCTGGGAGGAGACTGTTAGTCTTTGGTTTCCACTTAAAAATAAAAGGAATCATCACTTTTGAGAACTTTCAGACCAAACCTGTTAATCTCTCATTTTGACTTTTTTTTCTTTTTTCCTGGTAATCAACTTTTTTGGGCTTTCGCTTTTCTATGCAAAGACTGGAATAAAAATAGACATGCATCACATCTAATTTCTCATACCTCTCTACTCATATCCCTTAATAGTGAAGTGAGCGTCATGTGATGCGCTTAGCAACCTATCCTTTAACAGGTGTGTTGTTCAATTACACCACCGACGTGAGACAACGGCGAAATGGAGTGAGAAATGAGGACAGATGGAGAGGAAAATGTTCCCTAAGAAGGGACAGGTTGGGAATGTGGAATTAGATCTGGTTATGGTAGACTGGCTCCCCATTATGGCAGGTTTTTTCGTTTTTTTTAGAGGAATACAGTGGAAGCCTCTTCACTTAACTACAGGATTCACTCCAACTGTACATGCTTCCTGTCACACATAGTCATTCCCTAAGGGGCCCACGCTGAGTCTGGCAACATCCTGAGCTGGAGACCTGAAAAACAGGAGATTTTTTAGTCTGTAAGAAGGCCGCATAGATATCAGATTCAATGAATCTCATGCTTAGAAAACTGAAAATTGGAATTTTGTTTCTGGTCATGTGATGAAAGTGAGTCCGTTATCTATCCCCCTTATAGTTCTGTGTTTGTCTCTAAAGGGTAGAAATATTTCTTTAGGGAAATATCAACTTCCTCTTGGTTGCCAAATTCTCCACCGCTTCCAGCCGGTGAGCTGTTTGCCGTTTAGTGGAGGCAGTGATGCACTAGACGATTCTGTGGCTGCAACCCAAATGCTGAGTTTACATTGGAAACCAGGACATCATGAAAAAAAATATGAGAGCCTGATCATTGCACAAAAACTAACAAACCACCTTAAAATGTGCGTGTTTGCACCAGAAGCGTTTCATAAATCAAATCAATGAACAGTCATGATTCACTGAGGTTGTGTCATGTGATCTGAAAGCTCCACAGGAAGCTTATTCCCAAGAGTCAAGGGCAGGACTTCTCTCTGATGGACAGAAGGTCCACATGGTTGGCGAGTGTGTGTGGAAAAGATGGATTTCAGAGGTAATTAGCGATGACATTTCCCAAAGAATGTAGTCGGCATCAAAGACCTTCTCTCCAAAGGAGCTGCTAGTTTCCTGGGAGAAGGCTAGAAAAGACCCCCTCGAGGCTACAGGCGCTCACTTCCTGTTCCTCCTTTTTTAGTGAATCAGACAGCTGACAACTTGCTGAGACTGTAGATTACCACAACGTTACTGTCACAGAGGGGAACATGAAAGTGTCTGACGGAGGTGTATGGGAAGAAACTGGTTGGTAGGAGAATGATGGGGAGGAATCTGAAAGCTGCCGCCCGGCATTCGCCTCGTCTTCTTTTTCCGCGTTGGAGGAAATCAGAGGATGCTGGCAGCTCCTGCGGACGTGATAAATAAAAGAAGACAAATTATAATTAATATCTAATTATTCATTTGCTGTTATTAAACCCTGAATGCATCACAGCCAATATGTTTAAATAAAATCTTATTTCACTATATTTCATTGCTTTAACTTCACAATAAAATTCCATTTATCAAGCATCATCATTTACTTTTTCCCTTTCCTCATAGCCAAAGGTTTGTGCTCTCTGTGGAGAAAGGGCAAGATGCTGTTTGCATGTCTTGTCCATATTAATAAGAGATGTGGCGACAGAAAGATCCTGCCCTGAAGGATGTAGCTGGAAAAAACACAAGATATCTTCCCTTTGCTCACAAATAGTCATAAATCACTGGTTTATTGCTGTGCCATGGTAATGCTGGATTTTGCATCTATCAACAGTCAAGAGATTTGCACAAGCAGTCATGCTTCATTATTAATCAGTTATTTCATGCATTAATTAGTCACTTGTTCAATTTGTTGAACACATCGTGCATTAGGTTCCTCAGGTCTTGACAAACGATGCGATGTCATTAAAATCTGCTTTTAATAACTTGAAAAGACGCTCGTGTCATTTTTCCTGAAAAATGAGAGACTGAACTTCTTAGTCGGCTTCCAAATCGAGTAACATCACCAATCGATTGATCGTCTCACATCTGGATCACTGCGTTGTTCATTGTTGGGATTGAAACAATAACGTTTGTTATACAAAGGCGTCCTTTTTCATTCTCCACATTTGTCTTCATTATTGGGGCATGCAGTTTAAAATACCAGGCTGACAATAAAGCAGAATGTTTAATTATGTCTAATTATAAGTGGAAACAATGGTGGTTTTTTTGCATTCTCAGCACAATTCTGGATAAGTTACCAACTCTGATACCAACTCTTAATAACTAATGTATTCTGCTGTCGCAGGATAATATTCTGCTCCCTTCAATTCTTTTTCGCAAATAACACCTGATATATTCCATATTTCTGTTGCCAGAAAATCCCATGAAGAGGCCAAAACCCAAAACATGGGGGGGTTGCAGGGGGCGGACATGTGAAACGATGGCTGGAAGCTGCTGATACTGTGGTTAGGTGGTAAACTATATCCTTTGGCTGAAGAGGCGCACACATAAACTGTCAACTTTTATTTGGCAAACGTCAGTAGAGGATGAGGAGCGTTTTGGTTGAGAGTATTTTTCCAGCGCTGGGTTTCACTGTAATGACAAAACGTCAACCGATGCAGCATTGTGACTTATCTACTCATTTTACATTATTTATATTTGGGTTGTCCAGGAATAAATTGTCAGCATACATCAGGTTTTGGGTCACATAATGAGTCGGTGTCACTCGTCATAAATATGTGGTGAGTCCAGATTTGTTCTGTCAGAATCAGATTTATCAGCCAGGCAAGGGAATACAAAAAATAATTGGAATGTTGTCTCAGTCTATCAATCCCTCTATCTATTCATCCATCCAGCAGGTACACGGTTAATAGAAGGCTGACAGTAGAAACATTATTGATTTATTGATTGATTTGCTATCCTCTTTGTGTCTTCTTTTGCCCAGTTGTTCCTTCTGGTTCTCTGAGCTCTGCGATGCGACGCCACACAACTGCTTTCTAACGTTTTTGTTATTTCAGAAGGAGGAATCACGCATTAACCCACGCCCCTACACCTTTCAACACCTTGTGATTGATCGAAGAGCGCTGCTTGCCAGTTTGCTCCCAATTTATTAATGTTGACCGCGTTGCATATTCAATCGTGCCAACATTAAATACTACACTTCCTTTGGCCATCAGGCCCCCGTAGCAGACATGAAGAAGATGAACAGTGCTTGAGATGGATGGAATTAAGGCAAACATGCAGGCAGAGCTTCTTTGCATTATAATTGGATTTCTGCCAGTATTATATTCAGGTTTTTTTGCCCTTTAATTCTGCATCTAAAATCCCACACACTGGATTTTTACTGATGGAATATAGATCCATGATTCAAGCCTTGAGTTATGCTATCGAAAACAACAGCTTTGTGTATTGTGTTGTTTAATTTCCTGAAAGAAAAGAACCATGAAGAGATTTTTTTAACTGTTACTTACCAGATCTCCATCCTGTTGGGCATCTGAGAGATGATCCCACCTCACAGCTTCCAGGACTTAAAGGAACCTGCTGTTATTTCAGCAACAAAAGTCTGACCTACACAATAAAAGGCAGGTGCTTTTAATGTGAAGGGGTGACACCGGCATGTTTCAGGTGGAATATGTTCAAGCAATACATTGTGTTGCCCTAATTTTTTGGGGGAGTGCGCATGATTAAAAAGGTTAGTTTAGGAGAATGTATAAGCATTCATAACAATTGTGCTTTGCTTTCACTTGATTGCCTCCCTAATTTAATTTTAACGATATTTTCAATGCAGATCATTAAATAATGAAATTAGGGTATTGTGTGCCAGTAAATGATTAATGTCTTATCTTTGAACGATGCACATCTTGGAACAACTGCTTTAGAATTACACACTCCATTAAAAGGGAAGTGAAAGTTGTTTTTTTTTTTTTTTAAAAAAAAAGCTCATCTTGTGATAGAAACTATACGTATTTCCAGTGCAGCTCAGTAAATATCCGCCACGGCACTTGGCAGTCTGAATAATGATTGTTCAATGGAATTAGGAGACCACTGCATCCCCAAATGAAATGATACAAAAGCGATAAATACATTTAGGTCTCAGGGTTTCTATCAATTCCCTGACAATATTAGATTTATTCATCTCTGCTTTTTCTTCGGGGAAAACACATCCCCCTTTCAGAGGTTATTTTTTCTCCTATTTGCTGAATATATTGACTTATCAATATATAATGCCACTGATCTTTAGAAAGTGCTGGCAGAAAGCTAAATAACATCGAAAATTATAGATGGGTTGTGCAGTTCTCCTTGACTTAAACCAGTTTGTGACAGAACAAAGCAACACGGTTGTAAATTGCACTTGATGGGGCCTTTGAAGCTCGGCTCCGAACACCGTTCTGCCAGTCAAGAGCCTCAAACGCACCAGTGGACTTCCCGGCGAGACCAGCAGGGCTTTCATTTACCAGTGTTTCTCTCCTCTATTTTCATTTTCCTTAAGAGCTTTTCACTTTTTTTTGTTTTTTTGTTCCTTACATCACTCCTTGAGAGCTTTATGGCCGACTGCTCGCCTCCTTCTCTGCAGTGTGTTTGAATTAAGTCGGGACTACGACGCAGTCGTGGAGTGTCAGAGTGGATAACAGGGATTTTGAGATTTACTCCTGATGCCGACTACATCAGGAACGCGTGGGCGGTGGGGCGGCATTGAAATCGATATCTGGACTGTAACAATAATACACAGCAATTAAATTAATCTTCAATCTAGTTAAAAAAATCTTCATCAACCAGAACGCAACACAGAACGATGCAGTTTAAGAGCCACAAAGACACCTTGTTTATATGCCGTTCATTGTCAATCAGAAATAAAAAAGATTTTTTGGTTTCTGACTGTCAATATTGACAAAAGAGAGTTTAATTCTCAACACCCCATTTGACATATCCTTTAATTCTGCGTAATTACTAGACGGAAAAGAAATAATCCAGTTGTCGGGTTGAAACATTAAAGACAAGCGTGCAAAACAAGAAGCACAAAAGCTTGAAAGGAGCCATAAACAACGAGTGAACGCACCTCAGCATGAAACACAACACACAACCAGTTGGACTTGTTCTTTCTGCATGCACCCTTTTGCCCTGAAACTCTGATGCTGAGCATGCAGCTAGTGGTAATTAAAGTTAGTAAAGGTCACGGTCATTGAGATGGAGTCCGGTCAGCCTGTGATTTGCTCTTTAGCATCTGGCGGGGAGTACGAGTGAACGCGCCAGATGCGTGGCGGCAAGTAGCTGACAGCATCATGTCCAACGGAGGTCTGACCTCATTAATATCACCCAGGTTCAAATTAATACATGCTATTTTCCTTTTTGTTTTTGTATTAAGTAGAGTCTGTCACTGTTTTTATCCCTTTGGGTAATCTTTCTTTTTTGTTCTCATGCCTCTTTTCAGTGTGGTTCAATTTTCTTTAGAACAAATATTAAAACTTTTAAGAGGACATTTTCCAGCAAAAAAAAAACAAGATCACCTTTACTTATTTTAGTCGTGATGTGAATATATTTCCAGATGTATTAAAAACGAGTCCAAATGAGTATAATTTGTGTGTCAACCATCACTTATGTCCACTAGTCGGATGTTATTCTTACTGACAATGAATTTCCAAAAGGATTGCGCCAAAATTCCTGAAAGGTTTTCCACAAAACATGAATGAAGAATGCTGCATTGTCCAGAAAATATGAATCCAGTCTGTAGGCCAACAACGTAGCAGCACCTTCCACTTTATATCTTCGATTAGTTAGTTTTGTTTCCGATAACTCTACGGGGAACAGCAAGTTTATGACCGAAGCTTCCCTGCCAGACAGGAAGTACAACAGATTTTCAGGGATCGCATCCACCATGGTAGTTGGAACGTATCTGAATAATAATTTTGTTAAAGACATTTTAATATGAAGCTTTTTAACTCGAGCATCTAAGGAGTCAAGTGTTGGTCAAAGCTAATATCGAGCGCTGTAGTTATGATATCTGTTGAATCAGCCTTCAGCATCGTGCTCTGAAGCTGTCTTCATTTCAAAGAGCTGATCTTTCTGTCCTGAATAATGCATAATGTTTTTCCACTCTGCCTTGCCTCTAACTTGGGCACAAATTATTGATTGATGACAGTTATTGGCAGCAGAAGGGCAGAGTACAGACAGCAGAGGTGATTTGTGTTCTGTCATGCAGCAACACGGACCCGGAGCCTGACCAGGAACTGTTTGTGTCGCCTTTATAATGAAGTGAGAGACAATTGTGATGCAGAATATCTCTCATTTTTTACTTTTAGTTCCAGGTAGAAAGTTGTCACAGAGTTAAAAATATTTTACCCAAATTAATTCATCATTTATCTCAAGTCAACCCTAGACCCAGTGACTGCAATGGGTCTATATTCTCCCATTCAATTATGGAAAGGAAAAATAACTTAGACTCCTTTTAAAAAGAAAAACATGCCCTCTGACCTGAATAGGAACACAATAAATGAAGAGTACAACTCAATTATAAATATATAATGTATATACACTATAATATAATATATATATAATATAATAAATATATAAATGTATAAAATAAATCTCATAACAAGAACACAAATGTGAAAAAAATCAAATCAATTCAGATTTTTCGCTTTAAATAATTCCCCGATCTTTGAAAGTACTCAACTAAAACCTAAGCACAGGTTATTTTAGAAAACGTAGTCATGGTAACAGACTGTGAACCTGTCCAAGGCTCTTTTTTCTTTTTTAACGTTAATCAACATGCTGACCGAGACGCAGTAGTAAACAGAGCTCATCTTTAATGACTGGGGCTTCATTTAATCCCAGCAGCGCTGCTTCCATCTGCTGGGCTCCGTGGCGACCCTTTGAATACGCTCCTCCAGGATCACACGCCAAGAGAAGACACGTCGTTAGAGCGTCCCATCCTGCCAATTCTATACGTTTGATAGCTGGACGCGCAAGCTGAAAACAGATGGCTTTGAGCTGCCGCTTTGAAAAACATGGACCGTGATCAGATTTGGTCATTGCCTGCTCTCTAGTTCAATAAGGTCGCTTGTCTTTTTGCGTGAGGTTGATGTTCTGTGTTTGTGGAAAGACGGGCAACAAATCTCTCCTTTTGTCACGGTCTTACAAAGCAATGGCCTCGGTTTGATAACCTCTACACCGTTTCTTTTGTTGGATATTAATATGTTTCTGCTCAGATTTGTTACTCAGTGGTTGTTCATCAACACAGAAGAGACGTTCGCCATCAAACAAAAAAAGAATCACAAATTGAACACGGCTGTGTCATTTTGAGTAAAATGCTGTCAGATTTGAGCTCATTTTTCTCCTTTTATCAACCTTGATGACACAATAAAGTGTAAAGATTGTTTCGACGGCACTCTGACTCGTGTCAGATGCTCCAAAATTGAGCAGGAAGTCTGATCCCTAACCTTTTTTTTACCTAATCTAAAACCATCGGTGAAAGACACTTGGGTCTAGGTTGTCAACAAAAATCAATCCTTAAATTGTTAAAAATTCAATCCAAACTAAAATGAAACAGGATGTGGCATGTCAAATTGCTGTACCGCTTTCTTTTAATGTTAAAATTATAAGTCTAACATTATACCACACCACAGCAGTTTATTCTCTCTCAGCAACAACACCAACAACAACAAAAAAATCCTCATGAAAACCTCCAAGAAGCATAAACCTCAGAGCCAAAACATCCCAGAAAAGATGTCTCTCTGAACCGAACTCTGTTCACGTTGCAACACAAATCCAAACAGAAACTTGAAGCAGTTACAAGCGGAGAGATCAAACTAGAAACACACCCAAACCAGAGACAATAATAAGTCATTGAAAGCTGCACTCCGCTAAAGGTTAAGATAAATTCTACCCAAGTGAATGAAGGAGTATTTTTGGATCCTGTGTATGTGTGAGAAAAGAGAAGCTTGTCATGTCAAAAAGCTAATGACAAAATCAGTGATGAATGTCAGCACTTTCTTAAAAATGACTCCACACTTTCATAGTTGATTTTCTGCCCTAAAAGGAGGTTAGTAACCTTGAACATCACAGGATCGTTATAACCAAATTGCACTCTCATCTCCTCAAGATGCAAAAAAAAAAAAAAAAAAATCTCATTTGTGGAGCACATCCCAGAGAGAAGAATTCCACACTGCAATATTGCATTGTAGGGCTAAATGGATTTCAAAGTGCCTTCGCACACATCACCACATCTTTATGCTTCTTTTTAATGTAGAAAGCAATATTACGGCGGTGGAAAAGGGGGTTGTGGAAGACTTGAGTTATCTTTTGACACTTCAATCAGTTTACTGGTAATGAAGTCGCCGGTGGTTGAGTAATTTATCGGTATGTTCCTCTCCGTGATAATGGTGTTTTGCCTCGTTAAACCTCATGGTGTGGGCAGATATTTTGTTTTAGGGGTTAGTCGTGTTGGTTTCACTTAGGCTTCAGGTGATAATTTGCTCCTTCCGTTCCATAAATCTGACGTATTGGCTTCTGTAACATATGGTTATGGAGTCCATAATTAGTTTTATAATTCATGTTTATTTTGTCTGCGCATCAGCGCAAACATAAAGCCCGAGCCCATTCCAGTCTTGTATCATCATCATTGGGGTAGGATTCATATATCAGTATTAAATAGAGCTCCAAACACAAAAGCAGGAAGTGTGACACGCATTCATTACCCTGACGGTCTTCATCTACGGACTGAACCTTTAACCAAGCTAAGGGGGCGGTCCTTAAATCATAGAGCGGCTCCACACAGGTCATTACTTTTAACGGCTGCACTGATGAATGGTTAGCGATTGGGGGGGCAGGTGGATAGGGTCAGGGTAGCATCTGAACCTAAAGCCTTTGGCGGGAACACATTATCATCGGCGTCACTTTAGATGTTTTCTGTGTGAGGTTTTACTTCTGTTTTATCATACACACTAATGAGCGCTATGTATAGGTTTCATTTCTATTTTTGGGGGGGGGGTGGGGTTGAGGCCCTGAAGGAGTGTCTCAGCTCGCTGGACAAATTAACTTCATACTTTGAAAAAAAAGAAAAGAAAGAAAAATACAACCCCCAGTATGCGACCATCTGCAATTATTTTGAAAAACTCAGTCATCTCCATTTCCCCAAAGCCGTTGTTGTTATTGCAATTTTTTATCGCGCCTAACGGTGTTTCCTTTTTCTGCTGTTAACACTTCCACATCCATGCTTTATTAAAAGCAACACGTTTTCAACACAGACACTCCAATTTCCCCACAATGGGATTTTAATTCAATACGTGACGATATTTTAATCTCCGATTCATTTCCAAGTTTATTCATGTATTTTATTTGTGGTTTACAGTATAATATACTGTAATATACTGGTGTTTACTCTTTATTGAAAGAGTAAACACCATCCTGTATATTTTCTTAGATTAAAAATGCAAAAGATAATTTATTGCCAAGATAAAAAAATTGGAATGAGGTGCAAGACGTGACTCTTGCTGTGTTCTTGTATGCATGGATGTATATCATCACGTGAATGCAAACTACTGTTAAAAAATATGCTAATGTTATTTTGCAAATGTGTGTAGGCGCCATCTTCATCTCACCCTCGCTGGAACGGCAGCTATAAATTCTTCGGGTCGTAGACTTCCTGGACTTCCTGAGGCGTCGTGACCCTGTGGGTAGACGGTTACACAATTACATAACCATCTGAAGTATGAAAACTGCACACAGCGTTTTCTTTCAAGTCGCAAACACGTTAAAATGTTGTGTCGTCTGAGAGGCCTTTTCATCTCTCCTATGATTAACCTGTTGAATGAGTCCACTCCGAGCTCTCTTACGCATATTAATGAGCTTTTATTACGAGACTCGGAGACGATCTCGACGCAAAAACAGAGGTTTTGGCAAGACTTGCTGCTGCTGCTCTGGTGTGATGAATACAGACAGGCGGAATAAGTGGAGTGGCACCGTGTCGTACAGTAACACTGACAGCTCAGACAGCCAGACCCCGACATGAATTCAAAGGCGGCGATCAGACGCTCAGAGGCTCACTGTTTCCAAGCCCACATGGCAGAGCAAATGGGTCATCAAGGCCAGGAAGCTGCAGAAGAGAGCTGATGTTTCAAATCCAGATTAGGAGACTCGGAAATTCAAGTATTAGTGTTAAAGGCAGCATTAGATGGTAAAAAAGACTGGAACAATCCACTTATGACGCTGAAGGCTACTTTTAGCATTAACTGTTTAATTTAATAGTTGCTAATTAAGTTTGATCAGAAGTTTGAAGATTTGTAGGAAAACTTTCAGCTACTAAAATACGGAAATATAGTAATCCCTCGCTTGTTTGCGCTTCAAGATGCATGGCTTTACTACATCGCGGATTTTTAGTAGGTAGTCACGTGATACCGTAAGCGCATGCTATTGGCTGACAGCATCCGGAAGTGCACTGCGTTTCTTGAGTCTCGGAATGCAGCGCACTTCCGTGAAATAAAAAAGTGCTTTAAATAGAGTGTGGGAAAAAGTAGAGTAAAATAGATATGAGGTGGCTTAATATTATTATGGGGAGGGTTCATAAACGTTTAAATTACAGTAAATAAAAAAAAATAAAAAAATAAAATAATTGTCAAAGAATTTTCATGGTTGACTGGAACACATTAACATCATAGTAATGAGGGATTAATGTACAAACATTATTCGTTAAAGACCAAGGAAATTAAGACATTTTGTCATTTCATGTTCACTTCAACTGATTTACCACGGAGCAGCCCTTCCACTGTCTGAACATAGCTGTACTTCATATTATCATGGTGAAACGTCCCTATAAATAAAAATAAAGTGTAACTTTCCCATCCGGTTGCTGCAGTTTGCTGAAATCAAATATATGTGACGAGAAAAAAAATGCATGAACCTAACAATTAACTTCCGCTTCACATATTGGTTTGCAAACGACAATGGCAGCCAATTGATGATTTCGTTTGACACATTATCGCTTTAGCTCGATGTAATTGGCTAATGACAGGAAGTGGTAACAGCGGGCCAATCACAAAGGCGTTGGACCACCGCGGTAGTGAAAGGCCTGAGCCTTATCGATTTATTGCCACAGACAGACTTTAATGCGTTTGTTTGACTGTTAATGTCAGAATCTGCTTTAACAAGACTATTTGTCAGGTCAATTAGAGGGGATTGAACAAATGACAACCAGGATGGTTGTTTATTTTGGTATTGAAAGACGTCTTCAGATCAAACATAGAACACGGGGGTTAGACGGTTGTGTAATAACACATTGAAACCCGGTACAGACGCTCAATCATGGCTTGATTGGTTATTTTTAAACGGCAAACCCGACAGAAGAGCAGTAAAGATGTTTAAACGGGATAAATGGCTGTGAGTGGATGTGTCGGCCGCTGATGGGATTTAACCTGTGACTTTCTAATTACATCGCATTATCTTTAAACCATGAGGGCATCCTTTCCTTACCGAGGGAAATCAAACTGTGTGGAAGACTTTCCTCCCGGTGTTTGGAAGGAGTTTTCAGTCCTCACTTGGCCTCCTTCCTCTCTGCTACGTCTCCTCCTGCTTTCCAAGCAGCTTTTGATGCTTCCGGGTTTGGGGTTTCAAGAGTCCTCGGCGCCCAGCGAGCAGACGGATACGCTCACACTGCCAGGATTAAGGCGCGCATCGCTCAACGGATGGAACATCGACCAGATACCGCCAGGGTCAGGGGGGTTACGAGTCGTGACAACACATCATAGTCGATGATGCCGTGTTAAATCTATGGATTAAAACCTGATCTGATAGATGGATTCTCCAGAAATAAAAATCACACACTGCAACATTTCTTTGTGAAGATGCAGGATTCAAGGTACAATTGAGTGCGGTTTTTTTTTTTACATGCAGTTCCAGGAAGTGTTGATTGTAAAAAATATAAGAATGTCAAATTAAGTTCAATTAAACAGAGAAAAATCAAGATTTTCCGATTTACAAGGATCTTGTAGCCGAAAGGCTGTCAACAACGTGTATCAAATAAATGTACTTACTATATTTCTATAATATATACATAGAATATGAAAGTATGTATTAGTTGTGTGAGAAAAAGCTACAGTTTCTATGAGATTACTGAATTATTAAAAAAGAAAATATATGATTTTTTTCATTTAAGATCTGAAAATATTTTCATTAACATTATTGTTTTGGAGCTTTTGAAAGAAATGCAATAAGAAGAATACAGAATGTATATAATTCTATTCTATATTTTCCAAAAAAGAAAAATATTTGTGCTGTATAAAACCAGGAAATGTATCCGATCACATGCAAACACCCTATAATCCTCCCTGTGAGTCTTCTCTCCATTCTCTGGTTCTATATTTGTACCTCTCTGTCTGCACATTTCTCACTCAGGGAAAGTTATTGATTGAGATTCCCCACTCCTCAGAGCCTTGATGTTTCTGCACATGTTGGCGTCCTGCAGGACAGCTCTGTCTCTTCCACAAAGACATCCTCATCAGCGCCGCTGTGTTGAGAGATTATCTCCTGGTAGATTTCTTTTTTCATCCTATCAAACAGACACATTGCTTCCAGTTTGAACAATGTGTGGAAACCTATCAAACACGACACGCGGGGGCTGCAGTCGATGTTTGCACATATTCCTGGAATTGTATCCTCATGTGATGAGGAAAAAATTAAAATAAATACAAAAGGAATATCCCCCAAAGACTTTGTACATGCAAAAAGTCATTAGTCAAAAGACTTCTTTCTGCAGATTAAAAACCAACCATGAACAAATACATTTAAGCACTGACCCCAAAATTTATCACTTCTCCTCTGGAATCCAAACTATGTGCTTTAAAGGTGGGGAATCTTCCCGGCAGCCTTGGTATTGATGGTGCTTTTGTCATCTTGGGGTGTTTTATGAGTAAGTCTAGACTGGGTGGGTGGGCGGGGAGGGTGTCATTTCATAAAGGACACAAAGAAAAATGAAGATCATGAGTGAACAGAAGAAAACAGTCTGGGAAACCAGGTTCCATCAAGGTCATGAGAAGACGACGAAGAACTGAAAGGCAAACAACAGCAGAGATGATAATGAGAGGAAAACAGATTGATTTAATATAGAAGTAGTGATTAAATGTAAATGTAATGAGCATCCCTTGTGCCTGACATACTGTAGCTGTACAATGTGTCTCAGTATCACATGTACCGAGGGAGAATCCTCAGCTGTGCATCCTGAGGCTCTACATGTCTCCCATCTCCACACTTCCTGTCTCATGCTTTAGTTATTCTGTCAAAAATAGAAAGTGCATCACCACCGCTGAAGAAAGAAACATATTAATATACACATACAGCCAGATATTTTAATAATATACGGGCTCTTTTTGTTGAGCGTTGAGTGTACCGCTCCAGAGATTTAATTAGGATGTATCAAAATACTTTTTCTTTTTTTCTTTTTCAGATCTGGTGGTACTCCTTCTGCCTTTTTGACAGAATAGTAAAAGACTGAGGCATGAAATGGGAGAGAGGGAGAGGTGTAGTAAAAGCCCGCGGGACATATTACAACCCGAAAGGACTGCTGAGGACTGATTTTCGGTGCAGGACTCGCATGTTTACTGTTGAGTTATCTTAGCCTCTCCAAAAAAGTCGCAGTGGGAGGTAGAAGATGAAGGCACACGGATTTAGTGACTACATTTCTGCTCAATGGAATATTTGGACATTAACTATTAATGCAGCTGTTATCTAAGTAGGATTAAGGTTAGGGTTTAATAAATCAGATAATGATCATTATTATTATCTATCCAGAATCACATTAAAGAAAAACATCTTTATGTTATATGATGTTTAATCGAAGGCGCCATACATCTAAGAGGAGATGTGGGAAACGGTGATGTAGAGAATCGTCTTCTCAGGATGGCATCTCTGGCCGTCCAGAGAATTCAGCGCTTTGCCTCAGGTGTCCTGTATGCTTCAATGATGCGATGGCTGTTGGACGTTTCACCCACCGTCTGTGTCTATTTGCTTGAGTCTAAATGATATAAAAAGCCCCGTTATGAGCTCCCACATCTAATCCACCGCTTGAGTTATTCATATTGCTGTATTGTCACTGCATCTTTGCATGAGCACCAAAGGAGTTGGTTTCTCAGCAGCAGAAATGCTTCAGCTTTCTCTTTCGTATATGGCTGGAGAGAGGAGGATAATGTTGCGTTTTTAAAACCCCCTCATAAAGACAAATCTGATGTGGATTTGACCTTTTCAAAACGCAGCCCCCGAGGTGGGCGAGCCACACCAAAGATAGACAGCCAGCTGGATCTGGACGGCGCTGCCGACCGCGAGCGGTGGAGGTCTGGACTCAGATGAGGCGTCTGGGGAATTCAGCTCTGTTTGTTCCATTAGTCTCCTCCCCTGGCACATCCTATTCCTTCTGGGAATTAGCCTGTCGATAAGAAAAGCATCAAACCTGCAGCAAAAGGATGGAATCCGTTTAACCAGCCTTTTTGTTTCCAACAATTTCCAGCCGCCATCTGGAAAATGTCATGGCAACCTTATCTGAAAAGTCACACTCTGTTGAGTCGACAGGTGGAATCTGAGAGATAGAATAGTGGCGTGTCAGTTCATGTACAGTCCAATCAAGTTCATGCTTTTTATAATTCAGCCTGTCTGGGTTTATGCATTCCATTTTATTTTATTTGCACAGGTATTCAACAATATGGTGGTGATGTAGATGATTGTGAAGTAGCAGCAGTACTTTTAGTGGTTTTCTTTGTTTTTTCATTCTGCAAAAAACTCGATAATCTTCTGCGTCCTTCTCACAAACATGCAGAAATTTTCCATTTAGTGCAGCGGGTGCGATGCAGAGGTGGTTAAATCAATGGAATAAGATTCCCAACGGACCGTCGACGCTGACGTCAACACCCCACTCGGGGAGCGTCTTGCTTATCTGTGTGCTGACGGGGCGTTGAACAGACATGGAATGGAAGTCAACAAGGTGTGCAGCTGTGTCCCTGTACCGCAAAAAAAAAAAGGAATGCACACCGTGTAGGATTTCCCTTGTGACGCCACCGCGTGCAGAATCAGCAGATCAGGTTGGGGGAGTGTTGCTGGTTTCTCTTTGCTTCCTCCAGAGAAATATTTTCCGAATTCACAAGTATGGCTTCAGCGATGCCGAGGGTTCCAGTCCCAGGTGTGGAAGCCTGTACTGGTTTCCTGTCTAAGCCAGAGGCGTTAAACCCGGTGACACCTCGGGGTTTCATGACACTCAAGCACCCCCAGTTTAAGTCAATGTGGAGCGGAAGGAAGGTTTTGAGGAAACTGAGGCGACAGCAGGGTAATTTAGCTCCATCTGACTTCTTGAAAGTCGTTTTGCATCGTATATAATTATGTAAATTATCAGTAAATGGGTGGATTTGTTTGTTTTTGTAGTGGATCCAGATGTTTGAGATCATATAAGCATATTTGGAGTAGGCGGGACACACCACATCCCCCGTCATACATGAGCTGATACTATGGTTTTACCCCTCAGAATACAGCGTTATTCCCACTAATGGCGGTATTACAGTGACCCAGAATGCCGTGCTCTCTGCCTTGTGCTGCTGTGTTTCCTGTCGTACAGTAATGTTGTTTTCAGGGATGCACTCTTGACCTTTCTCATGCATGTTGGGGAAACAGAGGCTCGTGATATTTCTATTTTAACCAATAGCTCTTGGAGACAGCAACCCCTTTATTTTTAGAGTGAATCCTCCTTTCAGCAATTGCAGCATGCCACTGTGCAGCCGACAAGCAATTAGTCCACAAAGGCCAGACAATTACACAGACTGCAGCAATACTTCAAAGAGACCGGAGCATTAATCCTTAAGGGCACCGTATACATCTCCTCACACATCCTTGGTGGTTTGGCAGTTTGTTATTTTGCCTGCACCTATAGCGTTGAGAACGAGCTGGGATGTGTCAATCTGAGTCTCCGTTGAGCCGTAGGCGAGATAAAATGGCAGAATGGTCCTGCAAACAGAGAGATAGACGCCTGTTTGTAATGTTGGTGGAAGGTTGCCGTTCCCTGCTTGCGACGTCGACTCAGCCCGTGCCAGATCTTCCTCCTCCTTCTGGCGTCGTCGCACTTCCCAAACGCACATTTGCATCTGAATCAGGCGGCAAAAAACTTCCGTCGACTTGGACGCGAGTCGAATCTGTTGCACGTTGTCGCAAAAAAAGCTGTTTCTACAACTGGAATGCGTTCAAGGGGTACGGCTACCGACGAGCCGATTTTTTTGCCGTCCAGCTGTTTTTACTGTCGTTTAGATGTTCTACATAGAAGAGGAGAAGGTAGGAGAAAGTGTGAAGTTTATTTTTCTGTAATTATTGCTGAAATATTTTAGAGCAAAAGAAAGCAAACGTGTTTCTACCCAGTATGAATTTTGAGTACCAGCAGAGCCGCCGATGATGAGTAGCCGCTGCGCTCAGCTTCATGCCAATAAGGGGGGGAAAGATAACAATATCATTAGATGAAATTGCTACCTTTATTTTCCGTCTGGGACACATGTTCAAGTATGTGAGGTGTTGTTTTTCCCATTGGAATCCAGTGTGTCCAACATTCTGTGCTTTTGTCCATTGAAAATCAGCCTTCCTTTTTTGTATGTTTTAGAGTCAAGCATTAACATAATGAAGTGTGAATTAGAAACCTTTACATGCAAACAAACAAGCCCGAAGAAAGATGTTGCATCGCTGGCTTTTGTGCGACTTGTGTGAAGAGCACGTCAAACAAACACACCTCCGTCTCTTCATCCACTTGTGTGTGACACAGGCAAACCAGATGGAGATGGAGAGAGTGATGCTTCCTTTTTATCCATTGTCCATCTTGTTGTACGCGGGGAAACGACTACAACACAGCCGAATAAAAAGCAGCAAGCTGACAAAACAACAAGCAGACGTGTGCTCTGAAAATATTTCACTGTTGGAAATAAAAAGCATAGCTTCAAATGTGCTGCATCACAATCTGTCACTCTGTGTTATATGTTAGTTTTCCTTTTTTAAAAAAAAAAAAGAAAAAAACCTTTATTAATCTCACATCCGAGAAATTTACATAAATAAGCAAATAACAAAAGCAAGCCATGATTACAAATTTTATTTTCTAAATATCGTTCATCATTGGAAACTTAGATTTGCTTGAACTCTTTCATTTCAGGTTAATTTTTTTTTCTTGCAAAAAATTATTAAAGTAATTATATTTGAAGCAAGTGTAGAAATTTAATGTAAATGTTAGTATAACAGGATATGGTATACGCAGCTCCGCTGAGCACTGTGTTTGCATAGTTTAACCAAACCTCAATTTATTTATTTTTCTCATCCCTAAATTCCATTCAGTATTTGAATATTCTTATCACAGAGCCACACATTTTCTAGAACCATCACCGCCTCGTCTTCATGCATTGACTGCTAACCTCTTATCTCGGGCCTCTTGGTCATCTTGTCCTCCAGGATGTAAGGTTTAAAAAAGAAAAAAGAGGATGTTATTTGCTTCCTTTCCATTGGTTTGCATTACCAGGTCCAACCCCCTCAATTTTTTTTTTTAAACGAGATAAGCTGGGAGTATTGGGAAGGGTTAACTATTTCTTACGCTCAGGTAACAGTCAATTTTTTTCTTGATGTAGCTTTACTGGGATGCATCCAAACGTGGATAACCATGTTTAAAAAGAAAGGAAGGGTGGTTGTTACCCTACAAAAAAGAGGGATGCATGTTGACCCGATAATTTACTGATTTCTTACTAGAAATTAATGAAATGTGACCTTATAATACAAATCTGGATGCTTCCAATGACATTTGAATCCAATAAGTGGTATTATCTATCTCTAAAGTTGGTATACAATCCAGCAGGGAGGAAGACAAAGAAGTAAACTTGAGCAGGTGGATGGATCATTGATAATCATATTGATAATGATCTGAGAAGTTAAAACAGATTACTCGCAAAGAAAATCCCAACTGTTTTTCTGGTTTGGACACATTTGAATGTTAAACAAACATATAAAGACTTTAATATATTAAGATTCCAATACTGAACTTGTACATTTGCAGAGATCATGTGTAAAAACACCCATAAAAAAATAAAAATATAATATTATATATATATATATATATATATATATATATATATATATATATATATATATATATATATATATATATATATATATATATATATATATATAAAATCAGTGATTTTGGCATCCCGGCATGCGATAATTGTTTGGAGTGAGCTGTTGGAACTAACAGAAAGAATCTCCAGTCAAGACTGCTAAAATACTGTTGTGCTGTGATTCTGGTCTGGTTTTTTCCACATAAAGACATCCTCAAAATGCAATCAGACCCTCTGTCTGTTCTCCAACTGCTTGATTATTGCAGTGATGGAGTCATCACGTGAAGAAGCTGCATCCCACAACGAGAGCATTCAGCGAGTGTTACATCAGAAACCAGAGAGGCCCTCGGTAGATTGTGTACTTCTGCCAAGACGACGCAATCTTACGTCCTTGACTTTCTCTTGTAAAAGAAAAAAAGAGAAGATGAAGAACACCAAAAGAAATATTATGTACACATATCAGGATTAATTTTAAAAAGCAAAGCATTCTTGAACAGTAGAGTAATTAATTTTGAGAAAGCGGATCAAGGAAAATTATCTAACCCGGTATGAATCCATACCAAGATTTGATCGGCTGCTTGTCTGGCTCAGCATTGAAAGCAGCAACCGGCTAACAGACAAACAGACGAACGCGCCAACAACGAGACCTTGATGAAAACATGATCTCCTCCTGAAGGTAATTACCGCAATTAATCCAGCTCCTTGAGGGCAGATAAATTGCGAGGAAATTAAGCCACTGCGGAATGGAAATCCCATTCGTCACTTGAAGGGGGGGGTGATCGAATGTTGACATTTGGGTGGCCGATTATTCTGACCTCGCCTTGTATGTGATTCATCATAGGAAGTGTGTGTTGATCAGACAAGCTGCCTGTTTCAGGTCTGAAACATGTATATGAATGCGCTTTTCTGAAATCACTGGGATGCAAATTTTACAGCTTCAGTTACCAGACAGACCACCCCCCCCCCCGGTTGATGATATGCCTCCTTGACATACCGATGAGTCATGTGTGTCACTAATCATCTGCACCATTTCCATCCGACTCTGAGTGGATTCAAAGGGCAGGGCACCCGAAAAACAAACCGGTGACACGCTCTGAATATGTAAAAGGGAAAAAAAAGTCTGCAGTCTTTCATCACTGCAGGAATTTGTAATAGATTCACTTTTAAGAGGTATTTTTATCCGTGTCTGCATTATTTCATTCCTGCACAAATGACAACATCCATTCCCCATTAACCCGACGCTGCGTTCTCGCTGACGCCACGTACAAAAATTGACCAGAGAAGCAGAAAACGAAAGACCATATCCCTCACTCGCTCCCCGTTAAAATGAATAGTCTTACATTTGAGCACTGTGTTCTGCTCGACTAGATTTGTCTGCCAGCTTCCCTTTTTTTTTTTTTTTTGTCAGAGCCAAATAGAAACCAAGAGAGGGAACGGAAAAAGAAAAATGGGAGGAGAGACCAGGAAGGCTTAGCGCCGCCAGATGCTCACTTGCCACAGAGAGGAGACAAAAGAGAGAGCCAGTGGGTTCAGGGTAGCCTGATCATCTCCTCGTTCTCGTAGAATCATCTCTCTTCCATGCCCTGTTCAATGGTATGGCAGGTATGCATTTTCACAGGCTGACAGCAAATTTATTGTGGCTTTTAGATCCCTGAGTTCAGCTAAATTAGCAAAACGCTAATGCTCAAAAAATGCGCATTTTCTTGGGGAAAACCAAGACTAGTAAGAGCACCCAGGCAACCGAGTTCTTACGAATAGGACACGTCACACATTGTGGGTGATGATTATTTTGTAATTAAGCACTGATTACCACATGGGAGAGCTTTTAACAAAGCAGGCTTTCATTTATTTTGTTAGGGAACCATGCATACTAAATTAAACTGAAGGCCGTACCGTCACAGGTACATTGTGCAGAGTTGTGAAGAAGCGTTGGATTAATAATTAGTTTTTCCTTCTTTCTTTTAATGACTTTTCACAGAAACCCAAATGAAAAGCAATTACTGAAACCGGTACAATGGGTTAATTTAAAAATATGTAGCGCTAGAGAAGGTCTTTATTAGAAGGATGAGCAAACGTTCATCATTACCTTAAACTCACTGGTTAGAATCTGACTTTGGGTTTCCAATTGGGGCGACTTTGCTCATGCAGCGCAGCAGTTAAAGAGGGATGAGTTTGGATGACAGCAATGCTAATTAGAGCAGAAAAGAGGAGGAATAGGAAATGGGATAATGAGAGGAAAGTAGAGTAGAAACTGGGATGGAATACTCTGCAAGTGACAGAAGACTAGAGTTAAAAAATGAGCGACATAATGATTTACTGATCCATTCCCTGGAAGTATCAGCATTAAGGCTGTAATGAACAACTCCTGGTCAATGATTATCAATCAAAACACTGTTATTATTGGTATTATTCAATGAATTGCTTTTGGTCTGACCGATAGATCCATAGATCTGCTGTGAGACAAATGGTCTCTTTTTGTTGGCTTTAAATCCAAATGTTATTGAAATGATAAATCAGTATTGATCAGTGGTCAAAGCAGCTGCTGACACTGACTGAAGCTGATGTTACTGATCACCTCCTTTAGTCATATGCATGAAAACAAAAAGTTAGTGATATTAACGCCTCTAAATAAGGATAACCGGCTCTAAATTTGGTGTTGAATCAACACTCAATAATACGAGTACATATCTGGATTGGTAAAATTATAGGAGATGGTGTGTGGTTGGAAAGACTGATAAGAGTAAATGAAGGTTTTGAGGAGGCTGTAAGAGTTCTGGACGTCTGCCCTGCTATTGTAACGAAGCCAAATCCGTTCTTGGAGCTGAGAGTCGCTGAAGCAGCTGAGACAACTCTGGGAGGGTTTCAGGACGCCGAGATTCTTCGATACTTCTTCAAGCATCGGCTGCAGCAATGAAGAGGTTTCATTTTCTGGCTATTATTAGGTTATTCTACAACTGACGCATTTCACACAGCAGTTTGTGTAACGCTGTGGTCAAATTTCATTTCGCAAGCATGAAATTAAAATAATCTGTCAGAGATCCTGCAGTCGAACATTAATCTCTCGGAGTCTTTGTCAAATCGACATTTTGTATGACTACTGCATCATTGTCAACACGGTCTGTGTGATAAAATGCATGATGAAAGCTCACACTGACACCTGATGATGAATGGCTGGACTGCTGCAAGCCGACAGAGTTTCCCGACTGAGGGACCCAACTCAGGGGTGACTACAGCCAGCGTCGTCCTGTCTGTGGTCAGGCCTCGGGCGTGGACACACCCGGAAGTCCAATGAATACCATTACAGGAAACATCTTAATCTTCATGACTTACCTTAAAAGTAGAATGATGTAG